>NC_134703.1:42431504-42526504 GCF_043290135.1 Rhipicephalus microplus
AGAAGGCACCACTGCTCCGAAACGCGCCGCTGCCGAGGTCACTGGCTGTTTGGTGGCGTGTGTTTCTCAGCTCGCGACTGCTTCTGCGCAGAGCTGATAGACGAGCGGACAAGACGACGGTGAGTTGATTGATTTGTGGGGTTTAACGTCCCAAAACCACCATGTGATTGTGAGAGACGCCGTAGTGGAGGGCTCCGGAAATTTTGACCACCTGGGGTTCTTTAACGTGCGCCCAAATCTGAGCACACGGGCCTACAACATTTCCGCCTCCATCGGAAATGCAGCCGCCGCAGCCGGGAATCGAACCCACGACCTGCGGGTCAGCAGCCGAGTACCTTAGCCACTAGACCACCGCGGCGGGGCAAGACGACGGTGAGTTAAGGCAAGATTTATGGACAGCATAAAAATCGAGGTGTTACATATTCGGCACTGGGGCCGACAGCTTAGGGACTCAAAAAGCCGAGATGTCTTCTCTCTGACGCATAGGTCGGCTGCTTGGCGAAGCGCCGCGTGGGTCTTCATAGGCTTCAGGTGATCCTTTACGTCATCAACGTCCAATCAAAACTGCCGCCTGGTCACGTCAGAATCCTCCGATGGGGACTCGCCGCTGGGTTGCACCATGATCCTCAAATCCGGAGCTGCTGCGCTGGGTTGCACCCAAACACGAGTGATGTCCTTACGCATTGCGTAAGACTCGCCAGACTGCGTGGCGCCGCTTGCTTGATCGGTCCCGTGGGCTGAGGGAGCTCTCCCTGCGTCGGGTAAGACAGACCGGCGCCAACGCTTGATGGCGTCGTTGAGTTAATAGTGTCAGGTGGGCTCGCTCGCTGGCCTTGACACAGATTGCATTTGCAGAGGCCATGACGTTCGGTGTGGACTCCCAGGCGTAACAACGGTCAGGGGGAAGCGGGAGGCCTTCGCACATTCACGGTTCAGGCTAAGAACTCACTCTGTCACACTTGTGAAGTTAAGCGCATCGCGTGGCTGCCATACAGACACCGATGCATGGGGTATCGAAATGCCTATATCATCGCCGAACCGACTTATCAGCAGGACGATGCTCACCGGCACGACGCCGCATGCAAAGCACATCCGCGATACGGCCACCGAGCCACAAATGATGCTCTTTCGCTGCGGCGGACCTTTAATTGAAAAGCGATTGAAACCCAAATCGTCTTACTTTTGCGGTTTGTGAACACCTGCAGCGCGGTTCAAGTGTGATTTGCGTGATGCTCAAATGCGTGCAATGCAGTGTCTCTGGCAAGTGTATATATACCAGTCGTGAGTCATTGGTTGTCACGGTGGAAAAGATGTGCCACCAGGTGGTAACATGGGTGCATCAATATTTAAGGGTATATGCAGCCACTAAACACCAATAGACATCCTATATCTACCTGAAATAGGCTTCTAACTACTTCCGTGAAGACACTTTCATGAGTTCGTTTCACAAACACTTTCGTTTACTTTCGTGTGTTATACTAATTCGTATATCATAGGGATGTACCACATTTTTTTATGTTGAGGCAAATTCGACATTCTCCTGTGAAGGTTTGATGCTGCAAGGGGGATTTGATTTGCTGACTCTTTTATCTCACACATGTTTTTGGGCCTTCCAAAAGCGTAATATGTTTTAACCTGATTTTTCGGTGAAACTTTAACTAATTGATATTTCTGGTTTAACGTTCCAAAAGTTTTGAGCATCTGGGGTTCTTTAACGTGCACCCAAATCTGAACGCACGGGCCTGCAACATTTTTGCCTCCATCGGAAGTGCAGCCGCCGCTGCCGGGATTCGATCCCACGACATGCGGGTCAGCAGCTGAGTACCTTAGCCACTAGACCACCGCCTCGGGGCAGTGAAACACTAACTAAACGACTGCCTCTTTTCCGACCGGATGCGATGCTGTTATTACGTGTTTAGATGATAGTTGCGTTCATAAAAGTGTATGCGATAGTTCCGAATTGAAAGTGCGAACACCTTTACATGCGACTCGTGCGGGACAGAAGAAACAGGACATCTAGTATGGCTGTGGTTGCTAGTACACAAAGTAATACCAACTCCGTCTGCTTCTGAACTGACTGGATCGTTCTCTACAATAATGGATCTACGGCCATGTACATGTGGCTCGAACGCGCAGTAGGTAACGCAAGTGTTACCTAGTTGCTTAATTTTTAAAGATTTGTGTGACTAGTCTTCGTGTGCTCCCACAAATGACCACGTGATTCTGTCAATCTCACTCTTTTCTCTGTGTCTCTTTTCGCCGTTTATCAGGCGTGGTATAGCTAACCGAACGTGCGTCTGGTTAACCAGCCTATAGCTTTTCCCGGTTCTTTTCCTTTTTTGTTTATTGATGTGAATATCAAAAGCGCAATATTTTTTATTTAGCACTTTTTTCGCTATTAACAGCGACATTGTGTATATTGAGAATCATAATTATGCCATTGTGAACCGTGTAATTGAGGCATGTAAGCATTTAAGGACAACAAATTCATGAAATCCCAGGCTTTTCTTGCTGCACACAGAAAGGTTCACTTAGCGATGAACATTTGCGCATAGTTACAAAATTATTGATTGTAAAGTGCTTGGAAAACGCTCGAGTTGTTATGAAATACATATCAAGACGCGAAAGTGATTTAACTCTAGTCACTCCTGCCTGGCTGAAATGGTTGTGAAAGAGGAACGCATGCATATTACCTCTTTCGATGCAATTCCGTAAAACTCTTGTTTCACTCCGTCACTGCTGTAGTCCTTACAGCGTGAAGAGAAAGGTGATGGAAGGCGTCGTTTTGTTTGCTGCAATTGGTGAAAAATTGCTAATAAGGTTAAATAGAACTGATTAGGCATTTATACAATCATAGAAGGCAAAACCAAGCTATCTTGCTCAATATAAATATAAGTATTAGATCACTCTTTCTAGATTGCAAATTTTTGTTTTAGAGAGGCCCTGAGACACTCTTCGAAGCAATGATGAAATGGAATACTTGAAGGAGTTTACTGCCTCACGAATCGACCACCGCAAACATTTTTAGCATCCGTCAAGTACGAGCGAGATCACAAGGATTTGTTTCACTCTTTAAGCGCTTTCTATTTACTTTCGTACCAGCGAGAGCACTAAAAACAGCGCGGTGGTTGGGGTAACAAGGGGGCGAAAATAAATAAGTCCATTCAGCAGTTTCAGCACTTTTTTCCTCCTCTTAGAGCACGTAGCTTACTTTTGTGTGTTCTCAAGTGAGCGCGTGGATCTGTAGCGCCATAGCGCGGCGGTCTCCGTAAATATGCAGCTCACGATGTTTGAATCTGCCCATAAGCGTTGTGTTAGACTTTATGACGTTGTTACTGAAGTTTATGGCATCATTTTTAGAGAGCAGAGGGAATGATTTCTAGCTGACTTAGTGAATTACTTAAAAGCCTTAGGCCACGTCCCGTGCCTGAAGGTTTCATTCACTTGTTCTAGGTATCCTCAATTTCTCACCGGCAACGTTTTGTGAGCACGCTGAAAAAGTTTTGGTGGGTCCCTGGTTTGGTAAAAACACTCACACTTTGCAAAAAAAAGAAAACACATTTTGCGAACTGCAAACACTTCTCTGAGAAAATTCCACCATATGTTGGGACGTGCATGATATGTAGATTTTACAAGTGCAAGGCAATGTTCCTACGTTAACGAGCACCCTCTGTCCGTGCAGGGGCCCTCTTCAATCCACGCAACTTGCCGGCAGCTGCTATATTTTGCAATTTAGCAGATTGACCATTGAGCTGACACAGGTCAAGAGTGGTGTTTAGATAAGAGCAGCTTCTTCCCAGGAAGTTTATACTGTTCTGCACCTGGCAGAACAGTATAAACCTTACCTTGTAGCAGCCGAATGCAACGAAATCACAAAATGCGTGCCCAAAATATTTTGGGGTTTCATGATGCGTGCTCAAGTTCAAGATGCGCGCTGACGTAGATTCTTGCATCTTTGTCATACATTCACTGAAGTACGCAGTCAGCCTGCATTTCAATTGAACAAAATGTAGATAACTAAAACCTAGAAGCACCAGGGTAGACGAACTGACGTGAGTTATTTTCGTTCTTCTTTATTTTATAATATTTCTGCATGTGTCTGATAATGAGTAAGGAAAAAAAAAGAAATACAAAAAGGAACTGCTTATATATTTTTGGTGTAGCTTTCGAGCGCAACCTGCTTGATAGCGATGTCGTAGCTCTTCCACTCGACCAGCGCAATGGCGGCGTTGCGCTCGGGTCTGCAGAGCTGCGGCTGTTGCACAAACACCGGGAGTGGAAGCGAGGCCACCAGCCGTAGAGTGTTCTTCTCGAAAAAGCGAAGGCGAATATGTAGTTCTAAAAGATTGAGAAGTACAGAAAAAAAGAAAAAAAAAACCGTTAGGAATTCTTCACAGAAGCGGATTTCAATAAATTGTGAAGTCGGAGATATCCTTAGTTAAAGGGAGCGTTGAAAAGCAGAAAGCAACAAGCGAGAAGCTTCGTGAATCCACCCATTGCACGCTGAGCTAGGCCTACACAACTTTTTATTTATTTACTTATTTATTTATTTAGAAAAACTTTACAGCCCTCGCAGAGGCATTGTACGAGGGGGCCAGTCACAGTAGAAGAATGTAGCGTATAAAAAAACAACGGCAAGTGCAGAAAAATAGATGTAAGTACAAAGAGAGTGACATCTGGCGTCGAATTAAAATATAGTATTGATCAGCAATTTTGAAAAAAAAAAGAAAACACAATAGTGTATTAGACATATAAAATGCAAGCGCAGTGCATAACAGTGCATAAATTACGCATTTACCTGTACTAGTTGGGATAAGCACCGTTATCTCAAGTTTAAAAAAAACACATAAAAAGAGCACACCTTTTTCTGGTGTATTTAAGAAAAAGGGGTGACTATACCTATACACGATGCTATGTTATATGGGAGGTTATTATTGTTATTATACACCTCGACGCATTAGTGGACGTCTCGACACCTTGTAGAGAAACCACTGCTCGTTCTCTTCATTTATGTAACTAGCGCAGAAACTAAGATTATACATAACAAAGTTTTCTTCGAAGAAGCCATCAAATTGGTAGTCAGCGCTTGTACTGCTGTGTTCACTCCTTTATGGCTTCGTGTTTTTCCTGACTTTTCAACATCTCCAACAAATTGTTCTCATGGTGAACAGCGCGTTGAAGCACCTGCACCTCGTAAGTTTGGCGTAACTTCGTGACATTAGTAACTGTTATCGTTTGCCATAACTTTTAAGAACTGTGTGTATAACTAAGATTGAAAATTTATACACAGCGTTCTACTCTAAGCCAGAGCTCAGGAACATTCTCGCCGCGGACACAATGCACCATGAAAAGCGTGTAAAAATCATGCAGCCCGTTCAACCTCGGCCATTGAATTTCGGCAGTTGATTTCACATGTGTGGTAAGGTAATTTCATTAAAACTTACGTATGCTGAGAACAACAACAACAACAAAAAAAACACTCACCGTATAACCAAGGGGTGCTGCACTTATCAAGCGTGTTATCATGCCCTCCGTATAGCTTACTGTCTAAGGTGTAGCAAAGCAGTATGGGTAAGCGTAGAAAGGTGACTCTGATGCTGAAATAGATAGATAGATAGATAGATAGATAGATAGATAGATTGATAGATAGATAGATAGATAGATAGATAGATAGATAGATAGATAGATAGATAGATAGATAGATAGATAGATAGATATGTGGGGTTTAACGTCCCAAAACCACCATATGATTATGAGAGATGCCGTTGTGTAGGGCTCTCGAAATTTTGACCACCTGGGGTTTTTTCATGTGCACCCAAATCTGAGCACACGGGCCTACATTTCCGCCTCCATTGGAAATGCCGCCGCCACAGCCGGCATTCGATCCCGCGACCTGCGGGTCAGCAGCCGAGTATCTCATCCACTAGACCACCGCGGTGGTGTGGAAAAGCAGGGCATTTAATTAGAAATGGCAATTTATTATTTTTCAGCCTTGTTTAATGTTACCTTTGCCTGGCGAAGCTTCTTAAGACAACATGTAAGTGTCTGTTGTGTCAGGCTGAAGTGCTGTATAGCGTTTAATGCTGATGTGAGTTCAGAGCCATTAAGATGAATATCCAGCGGAGGTTACTTAAGCGAGCATCATTTGCATCGTTGCTGTTGTTTCAGTGGAGAAGGGCACGTATTGTAGGTGTACGTTGCCAGCGAACAATCCCAGATTAATTTCTGGCCTTGAAGTATATTCATTGATCAAGACATGCCAATCTGTTTCGTTACGGAAGATGTTGGAACGCTAGCACAGCACGAACTGTCTTACATGGCTCAGTGAACACTTACTGGTCGGTGCAGTTAAATGATTTGCACTCGGAGCTTGTCGATTCCATACGGCAATCAAAAATTTCTCTTGGCTCATATCCGACAAGAGTACGCATCTCTGGTTCGTACTGGGCCCTAAAAATGCCCCAAAGAACCTCCTGTATGAAAGAACGAAAGAAGGCATTGCGCTTGCATATGATGAGAGCTCCTTCACACTTCAATAGTACAGAAAAATCCACCTAATCGTTTCTATCTAACGCTTGGATCACGCACCATATCGCAAGATCAAAAGGAATTTTACTAAAATCGTAATTTAATAAATACGAGGCCATCAGAAACACACCCAACGCAAACAAATACTACATCACCTCGAAAACGGGGAGGGAAGTTAATGTATTACGAAAATATTCTTTTTGTTCGCACAATTAGTATTCCATGACAAGTTTTACAAACAAAATTCTAAAACGTACCTGGCCAAACTTAGTGCACAATCGAGGAGTCTTGAGGCATGCTTCCGACTTCTTATTAATCCTGAAATAAAAGCAAATTGTGCAAGAGTTATCTCGGTGATTGTGTTATGCTGATCTATGTTTTCAACCTGCAGTGCTTTTGTTCTTCCAATACAAAGCCGCAAATCAGAAACATTGCGTTAAAGCTTGTGTCACTCTAAAAGTTGAGCCAGTGTCGATTGACACAATAAACTTAAGAAGTGTGATCTAAGTATGAGATAACTATCGGTTAGTGCTACCGTGTCCTCGTGATAGTAGACTGCACTGTCAAGATCTTGTGAAGACACTATTCAGCAATAATAGTGTCTGAAAAAAAAACACAGGTAACTATCCCTAATATAAGAATGAAAAACTTTCGTGATATCTGCATATTCATAGACTCAAAACTGTAACGAATATGCTTCAATTACCTTAGTGTGACTGTTTAAGTTCATATATTAACTTTCACTCACCAGCTGTTGGTGCAGGTCGTCACTGATGGGAAGACGAGTGACTGTCTCTTCACTTCGGTAGGTACAGACTGGTGACTATAGTCTAGGTACTTGTCAACTTGTAAACCAGCTTGGTACATAAATGTTCCCGCGCAAAGCACGATCATGAGTGAACTTAGTAGCCAAGAAATAGCAGAACGTCTTTTAATCAGCCTCATTCTTAAATTTTGCAGAAGTCGTTAACTATGGACCAATTTCAGTGACAGCCTTGTCTGTAGGCTCGACGAGGCAGCTATGTTTACTTAGCCAACAAACTGAGCTTTTATAGGGTTCTCTGATCCCTAGATGATACATCCCTCTTGCTAATGGTACGACATAACAGACACATCAATATGGCTAATGTTGACAGGTAATGGTCCCCAGATTCATTAACATTGAGACATCCTGCTACAACGTGTTTTCTTTTCTTTAAACCCCACAACACACCCCACAAAATTTACGTAGCATGTTGTAGTATGGTGTCCTGTTTAAAGTTAGCTGCTCTGAACGCTAGCATAGCACGAACGGTCTTACATGACTCAGAGATTTTTCTCCCGCTGCTCTAAACAGGCTGCCTTTCTCCGAACAGCTTTTTTATTGATTAGCGTGAGCATGGAGGTAATAAAGAATGTAATAGATGGCTAGGTTCATCGAATGTAAGTTTACGGATACTTACAAGGCCCATGCACTGTTTGGGACCTCAATGATCATTAAGGATGAAAATGAAGAACGTTCAAACGCAGTTTTACGCTCAACATGTTTTGTGCCAAAAAACAACAAAAAGAAAGCAACTTTCGTATGTGTGAGCACATCTGCGAGACCTGCTGGAAACCGCAATTTCCAGAAACTTCGTATAGCGCACACAGAATTATATATATAGGGATAGATCTATCACTTTTTTACAGATTTATTTTGAAAGCGTACATACCATAAAAAGACCATAAAAAAGGCGTTGTATGGGAAGTGCAATTATAATTTCAAGTATATAGGTTGACTTTGGCGTGGTTATCGCTGATATCACTGAGAAGCAGCATCCTCTAGGTAAGTAGTATTTTACTTGACAGCATAATTTGCTGTGACTCATTAAATAAGCTGTGCACAAATAAATTAGACACCCGAAACTTCGTGATTTATAGACACAGTCGTAACATTGTTTAGTTTCACGCACCCTCTGAGTACATTCTTTTTATTGTGCCTAAATGGGTACCTATTGGAACAGACATTTACAGTTACCCTTTACCGCAGTGTCCTTAGGTCAAGTTTATATTAAATTTATTATTTTTTATTGATTGCACTCTTATCGATTTTACCTCTAATATGACAGACATTGCACTGCTTGGACTTTCGAAAAAGTTGTAATACGGAGTCCAACATGTCTGTAATGAATAACATGCTCTCCATTACATAAAGGTAACGTCGCCATTCCGCAATATGCTCAAACAAAATGATCAGCGTGATTGCTGGTAAAATGCGAATGTTGTACAAGTCCGCATGATTAGCCATACTCGTATTTATCATCATTATTTTCGTACAACCTAAGATGGATGTATGAATGTATCCGGCTGGGCCTTTTATATCGGGTGGTGGCTCACACCACCTAGCCATAAAGTTTAGTACCATCACTATGTGTTTAAAGATTGCATTTCACTCTCATTTGATTGTAGCCACCAATCAGTAGTGAGCATAAGCGCCCCCTCTTGTCACATATGCACAATTCAAGTTGTTCTCAAAGCTTCGGAGAGGCTGCTGTTGCGACAACTCCCGGAGGCAAGACCCCAGCTGCTGAAGTTCCGGCTGTTTTTCCGAGATGGCGGTAGCCGATCAGAATGCTGTAGGGAGCCTTTGTGTGCGCGCCGCCTCGGCTCCCTCAGAATTCTGGCAGCGTTCATTTTCGTTTCGTTGAGTTTTTTCTTAGACTGTTGTCTGTCATTCGGAGTGGTAGCCCTGTTTAAAGTTAGTCGTATCAGACAATTGTATTGGATGGTTTCTGTCATGTAGCAACCTTCTGCATTAGTATAACAAAGATAAAGCAACAATGAAATAGAAGCGGTGCCTTGCGAATGTACATGACGTATGCCAATATTTGGAATAAAGAAAAAGGAAGAATAGAAATGGTTTTGTTTTTCTCGTTGGGCCAACTAAACCAATAGTACATACGAAAGTCATGGGGTAAATTGACTTTGACTATATAGGGTATATTGACTATGACTTTCGCATATACACGAAAGTCATAAGGAAAGTCATTGGGTATAGGGCATAGGAAAGAGAATAAAGTAATACACTAGCACACATATCTGCGTGTGCTGCGCATGCCCAGAATGTCATAAAACTGTGAATTACCACAAAGTACGGGTCATCTTCTACTGTCCTAGATGACGTACACATCAAACCACATGTTAAAGTAGGCTTGCAAGGACTGGCTCCAAAGTGTCCAGAACTTGCACTGCGCTTGGAGCTGATGGGGTTGTCCATGTGGTGTGGAATGCGTGCATTGTGCTAACCAATGACCTCAACACAGCGGCGACACGCGGGTCTTCGTCGCGGAAATCTTTCGTCGAATCTTGTGTCGTCTCTCTGTGGGTGGGCCGTGGTGGTAAGGACAGCCACTCAACATCCGCCGCCGCCTTTCTCCCCTCTGCGTCTTTTGGACTCCTCAGAATGTAGTGCGTTGGTATACGTATATGTAATGGTGGTGGTGGAGGCAGTCGTGGTAGCTGTCAGGAAAAAGAAGTCAGGTTGTGCACTGTATTACATGATGGTACAGATTGGGCAGCAATATTCTTAGACCTTCGTCATTACCGGGAACGGCGTTTTCGCTTTCTGATAATATCAGCGGCTTCTTTGTGTGTTGAGTCATACCTTACCATCCGTTTTATTACCCTTCATTCTTTATTCAATGCAGTAAATTCTCTTGATGAAGCTTCATGGGATGCGTAGCAGTTGCAACATTTCAGGATAGTTGTTCGGCACGACTCGGCCATCTGGGGATACGTAAACCGGGGCAAAGTACGATGATCTTGCAAACTCTGCGCACATCACCCATTTTCTGACATTAGCGGCCTCGTAGTGATTTTGGTGTAAATGAAGGCACCACGTGTACCTTGACGTAGCATGGCAATGTGTCGCCTCTGAATGCAATCTTCACGCAATGCGACTTGCCCAAGCGTGATACTTTGACTACGTTGGTGTAGTCACTTACGTCCTTGATCACCATCGGAATATCAGCACAAAGAACGGTGATAACAACATACTATATTACCCCAACTACCATGTCCACGCTCTGTGGAATACGAGTTTATTATACCTGAATGCAATACAGGTTCTTGATGCAGGACCGAGATAGGATAGATGGCTGGTGTATTACGTCGATGGATAAGACATTCTTGCGGGGGTTTACACGCACCTCCCTAATTTGTTTGGCGCCTAAGACTCGAGCTTTCGCGAGATTGTCTGCCGATTGAGGTTCTTGTCCGATGACGGGAATGGCGTGACTGGTTACGTAGTTATATGTGGCCTATAAGAGTCTCATGATCGTTAGATAACTGAATTATATGCGTGACCATTATTCTTGTTTCGTAAGGTAACTCGCTTCTGTGGTTAGCTACAACGCAGAACTCTATCAGAAAAAAAAATAAACAGACGTGAAGGCGTTATTCAATTGGTGTGCTAGGCTTTGCTACAAATTTCGAAGTAGAGCCACCAGTCGTAGTTAGTGAAACACAAAAAAAAACAAGCCGTTTATTGCTTTAGTCTCACGATCAGGTGTTGTTTACTTGTCAGAATAAAGTCTAAAAAAAGTTCCTCTTGTATAGCACTTGCGAAATTTCAATACCGCTACGAACGCGTGACAGCAGATATGCGTTAAGTCGTTTACACATTTACTTGTTCCTGCTACAAGTACCATTGCAGAAAGCCTTGAACTGTGGCGCCAGTTTTTTCGTAGGAAATTAAGTTGAAGTGGAATTAAAGGGAGTGCGATAATTGGAGGACGAAGAAACATCTTACTTTAAGCATGTCGTTATCAGGACTTCAATATATCACGTAAGATTGGTGAACGACACAAGGTCCTACAAGTCCTAGTTAAATAATACAGAAATTTTGGTTAGAAACACCAGCCAGTAAACACAGTGGCTTAAATCAAGGCATTAATAAGTTATTTTGCGCCTCCAAGGTGCAAGCAGTAGTGTAAAATAAAGGGGTTTATTAAAAAGAAAGAATGCGCAAAATGAGCAAACCGTAACGGTTGTATATTAATTAATTAAATCGAAATAGTTCAGTAAAACAGTTCATCACACAATGTTGGGTCGAAATCATTGTAACTGAATAAAAGATCTTATTTTCGAATCGTGTTTTACATGTGCACTAATAATAGTAAATAACGCCGAGAAGACTGGGACAGGCATTCATGTACCGATGCTGAGTAATGCACTAAGCCTGGTTCTAATTTTTTTTTTCTTAACTGCTATTTAGAAATGGTCCGTATCACTTCCTTAAAGCAATTCTATTATCAAAAGGCTGTACTGAAGCTTTCCATTATAAGCACTTCTTAAAAATAAAATAAAATGTCCAAGTATAAATTAAAGCATGCTCGACAAACTTTTTTTGCTCGAACTGGAGCCGACACGTGCTCCTTTCATTCCATGGATCCAGATTGAGGAGACTGTATTTCAAGTCGAACAGAAAGTCATCCGTTTCAGCTAATAACCAAATCTCTAGTAAACCTAACTACTTCCTTTTTTTTTCTTTCAAAGAGATATAGCTTCGTTAATTTTGTATCAGGAACATGCAGTCCTATATACGTGCCTCTAACGCTTAGTCAAAGAGTCTTCGGGAAGTGCCTCTGGTGATAAACAGCTTTCGAGCTTCCTAGAGTCACTGAGATTTGAGCGAAGCGAATGACAGCAACTATCCGGATAGATGAAAACATCGCTCTCTTTTGAGGCAGCAACAGACGTAGAGTTAGCGATACATACACACACACAAAAAAATTCTGCTTGATACAAAGAAACGCGCAAGCTCAGCACGAAGGGAGTTTCTGCACATCAGTGATACTTTATTAAGTCGTGCGAGGAGCGTCGGTATGTAGAAATAAATACAAAAAAGCTTTACTTTACGCAGAGCTACGGGATAGGCCGAAAATGATAGTCGAGAAATGGCGGGAAAATTTACAATGTAAAAATTGTATAGGGCAAAACAAAAGAGGCGAGAACAGCTAAGTGCGCGATTACTGTTCGTGAGCTAGATGTAAAAAAATAAAATAAAAGGGAAAGCACAGAAAAATAATCAAAAATGAAAGGAACAAACTTTCAGTGTTCATTGAAGATAGTCGTAAAAAAAAAAAACCAACCCGCAAAGCTTCAGCAAAGCCACACACAAAGGCCCACGTTTTTATTTTAGACTCGCTGCTTTATCGAGCGTGCCACCGTATTTCATTTCCGGCCACTGCGGCAGACATTTCGCGCCTCAGGGTTTATGCTCTTTTGCTTCTGTTGTATTTACTCATCCTCACTTAACACTGTAAACTGATGGCGCACAGTGATTGCACGTATGCAAAAAGATAAAAAGGCGACAGTGGCCAATCATTTTCCGGCTTGCAGCTTTGCCAGTGATTACTCGAAGTGCAACAAGAACAAAACAAAAAGAAAACAGAGTATACGTTTTGGCACCGCATAAGACATAGGTGAGCTAGATTGTCGCTCAGCTCCATTACTAGCACCCATTGCACGTCGACTTTTGCTCAGCCAGCGGGAACTTATGATAATAACCAAGTATACGTTGTTCACGAGAATCAGCATACGTCGGGAAGTGGCTTCACGTCTGTCACGTGTCTAGCCATTCGACTGCGTGTGATCAGTTGATAGCCAGAAGATGTAAGCTACACTTCCTGTGTTTTCCTAATGTTACAACTTCGTTGTTAATGAAGGAAAATGTAAATATAAGGGCTCTTTGTTAGAATAATATTGAGATCAGACAATATTGCCTCGGAAAGTGTAGCACGTGTTATCAGAAGTAATTGTAATATAAATGTGAAGAAAGAAAAGGGGACGAAAAGATAACTTGTCCTTGGCAGGATCCGAGCCTGTGTCTTTTGAATAACGCGCCCGATGCTCTACCACTGAGCTACGGTGGTGGTCATTTCCCGGTCAAATTTAAAGGATATAACGTGATATGACAGATGCTTGGGCTAGTTGGTGATTGAGATTTAACATATTTTCACAGTGCAAGACTACGAGTATTAACGGCGTAACTACGGAAGAAGAGACAAGGACAAAAAAGTGCGCAGTTTTTCTGTTTTTGTGTCTTCTTCCGTAGTTACGCTGTAACTGCTCATAGTCTTGCGCTGTGAGGATAAGTTACAGGGTACATACGTGCATACAAACGTGGGAGTGTCAGTCAACGTCGCCTGTTGCCTTTACGACGAATGTGGAACACCTTTTTTGCCTGTTTGGTGTCACGTACTATGTGATCTTATTACTTGCTGACAGCTGACCAATAATCCTTCGTATACCCTTTCAAGGCATCTACTCTGCTAGAATGTGACCCGCGATATGAAGGAAGTGAAGTGTAAATTTAAGTGTTGGTTTTTCTTTGTTAGACACACTAATAATGAGAACTAACAGACAATAATGCCAAGGAAAGTATAGGTGATGTTATTCGAAACACCTGTAATGTAAATGTGAACAAATAAAATGGACTTCCCACTTGCAGGATTGAAACCTGCGACCTTCGAATGGTGCATACGATGTTCTACCACTGAGCTACGGTGGAGGTGCCTATGAACCACTCTGTTAATGTGGCTCATGAAAGGCCACTTTCGTTGAATATATTTGACAAGGTTGTAGTAATATTTTTCGTATTTCTGCTGGGGAAGTGACGGAAGAGTGAACAAACGGTTACAGAAGGAGGCAGTGAATACACAAAAGTAAATAGTAACTGTGACTACAGTGCTCGCCAATTATTGAACATGATCGATGGCATTTTCATTGCCAACCTATATGGTGTGAGTGAAAAGCGAGTAACTGGAGTGTGACAGCGTCTCCATAGAACGTTTTTACTGCTCTAGCGCATACTGTTTTAATAAATTGTATTATATTGCTTGAGTTAAATGCATAATATCAGTTTTATAAACTCTCCGCATGCTTACTTGTGGTAAACAGATTAAAAGAGGGCCAGGTTCATTCTACAGTCACTCTCAAATGTGTGACAACCATCGCTTTAAACAGGTTAGAGTCAGGCGTAATCAGCAGAATGCAATGTTGGACTCTATTCATTAACTAGTATTAATGAGGGGGGAGGGGGCAGCCAAAATGAATGAACGTATAATTGGTGGTACGTGAATGTATTGCTTAAACATTTTTTTCGCACTGACTTCTAAACTGCCACAGTATTTTTCCTACATATACTTGTCCCGTGTAGAGCTGTAGATGCCAGTCTTATATCACGAGTTATTCTGTTGACTCGATACTTGCTTTTTTCACAAATTTCTCATGACAACGCTCTAAGCTCTATCTTCATGATTCTTCAACGACGTCCCGATCGATGCTATCGACCTGATAAACGCAGAAGGGGCAGAAGGGAACTTGATCAATGCAGAAAGGGAGGCCTAAGCACCGTGCTCTTTTGCGTAAGTGCCCAGGACATAGGAGGTGGACGTGATATGAAACCTGCAACAAATATAACAATCCCCAAAGACTAGGCGTGGAAGCTTCTTATTGTTCGTTTGCAGTCTTGTAAAAACCTTGGTTGAGCCTTCCCAAATCATCACAGGCACCAACGCAGCAATCCTTTAGCTCTTCTATACAGATGACCTGCGACACAAAGCCATTAAAGCTGACTGTTCTGAGCACGTCTCCTTTCCTTATTAATGTTGTTGGCTTCAAACGTGGGTGAATTTTTGGTGTAGCTCTTGTTTTGTTTTGTTGTTGTAAGGGTACACTTCAGCAATGTAGACTGCACAGCACTAGCGCCTTGCACTTTCTTGGTGCATTGGTTAATATTATACATCAAGGTCCTGATATATAGGGTAATTGAGACAGATGAGTGTCGAGAAGTAAATATCGCAAAATTGGCGCACTTGTGAGAATAAAAAAAAAAACGAAGAGAGATCCGTTTCAATGGTACGCAACCAAAGTGGAGCCATGGCCCTGGTTGAGCGAGCGCAGTTTAACCTCTATATTAATGCAATTGGGTTAACGAGCTCGTTTAGTAGAAATTTCGGCGTGGGTGTCGGCGTCATCGGTTGTGAGCAAAAAAATCATCATTTTTGCAAGACCAAAAAATAATACAGGCGCAAATGAACTTAATAATAGAAAATCTGGGTCTGAGTGGGGATGTAAACTGGGTCGTCTGCATGGCAAGCGGGGGCTATATCACACAGCCACGCCTCTGTCTGTAAATACAGTGAAAATACCTTCTTATGTTCGGATATGCAGTGAAAGTAGCTTTCACGCTTTACAAACACACGTGTCCTGTATATATGCATCAAAATACAACATGAAATATTGCCGCAATAATGCGTGGTACACGCGTACATTGCCATCGAGAGTCAGAACAGGGAATTATTTTGATGACTTCATAGTTTGAACAACCGCCGCCCACTACAAAGGCACACACGTTTCTGCACACTAAAGACGACGGAATGAGTGCAGAGCAAGATTGAAAACGTTCTATACAGTAAGTGCTTGAAATGCGCACTAGGAACGGAATATCGTTATAACTTTCAACTCTTAAAAGAGAAGCTTTAGGGTCCCCCAATTTTTTTTTATACCTTTAGTTTCTGTTACCTTGTCTGGTGCGTTTTGTTTTCATACACAAGAGAGAAAAAGACAAAGGAAAGCCACGTTAATGAGAAGAACGCACATTTGAAGCTTTATTCGGGGGGCCAGAAAGAGCGAAAAATATATAGGCAGGATATACCATGTGACTTTTTGGGTGAACGTCCGCTGCAGTGGTGCGGCGGTTACTATGCCCGGTCGCTGACTTGAAAGTCGCGGGTTCGACCCCGGCTGCGGCGATCACATTTTGATGGAGGCGAAGTACCCCGTGTACTTTGCTATATATGTCAGTGATGTTAGCGCACGTTAAATAGCATCAGATGGTCCAAATTTGCGACTTCCCCTACGGTGTGTCTCATAACGATATCAAAGTTTGGTACGTTGGAAGGAGGAGGAAGGGAAGAAAGGCACGGAGGTCAACCAGACGCACGTCCGATTTGCTACCCTACACTGGGGTAACGGGTGAGGGGATTAAAGGAGAAAAGAGAGAGAAGTGAAGGTAAACGTGTAAGTAGATGTGACCTTGTCCATTGCACGCTTATAAGCGGTACGTAAAACCTAACATGATATATTTTAGGTTGTCAGTGCATGTAGTGGATAGAAAAAAAGTTTTTTGTGCCCATAGCTGTTATAACTATGCACAAAAAGATGACGGTACAAGTAAAAAAAAACATACCGAGCACCAAAAACACAGGTCGTGGTGATTTGCTTGTTTTCATGTATAATTTCTCGTGTACTCGTGTACTCGTGTACTGTTTGCGCAGTTCAATACCGTATGAAATTTTTGAACCAACTCACCCACCAGAATGTTTGTTACACGAAAAAGAAATTACCAATGCATGGCCAGCAAAACAAGGGGTGTTTCAATGTGCTAAAAACATTTAGGGCCCACCTTCTGTTTTTGGTTGTTCCTCAGAGCTGTTTTGTGACTGACCGGTTAGTTATGCTATCTTGAATGGCTCTGTCTTGACTTGACGAGATAGCGTTATCACAAGAACATTCTCACGAATGACAGCATCGTTCATCCTCTGCGGCCCTGCCTTGCGCAAGCTCTATCCCCGATTCAACATCACCTCAGTGATCGTACTGTTAGCGATTTGACAAATCTCGTGAGAGGTTACTACCTGAACAATTGCGAATAAAACAGAAGTGGCATATATGAGGTGGGGTGAGAGCTTAAATATAGATATTGAGATTGGCCTGCACAGGAGTAGTAATAAATGCTGTGGTTATAATTGTGCATATAATTTTAAGAAATACACAGGCTGAATTCCAGGTTACAATTTGTCTGAAATTGTATAGAGTGTTTTTGTCTTTTGTTTTCTCATTTTTTATATGTACTTTATTCTTAAGAAGTAAAAATTGCACAGCATTGCGAATATGCAAAATCTAGAAACCAACGCTTTGCAGAAGTGGAACTAAAATTGTGAACGTGCAACAAAAGCAAAATTTGTTACGTTTTCTTACGTTTTGTTGTGTGATTGTCAATGCATAAATATTGCACTAATAAATTAGCTTTTTATGCTAAAAATAAAAAAAATGCCTAGACTACTACTTCTAGTTCCAGTTACGTAAATGCCCCATCTAACTCATGCGACAATTTTTGTTCACTTTGACATATTAGTGACCGCTAAAAAGTGCACAAGCCCCAAAAATGGGTTGACAGAAAACGCAGAAAACGTGTCGACGTATACCCACATTTCTGGTCAGCATGTTGAAGAAAAAACAGACAAAAAATAGAGCACCCAAGTGTGATGCATTTTCTGAAATTTAAACTCTCTATTATATGGTTGCAATATCTTAATATAAAACTTTCGGACACAAAGCGTAACGCTTAACAGGTAATAGCATAAGTTAGTTGCACATTAAATACCAGTAAAGGTGACCTTCTAGTAAGCCCACGATGCGCACGCAACTACTACACTTATAGTTAAATGTTCATTGACCTCGTAACAATGATCTAACATAGTCAACTACTCAACGACTGCTTCGCATGAACCTAATTTACAAGAGGTGCGGCACTAGCAATTTTTTGAACGCATCGATGTTGTGTTCGTGAACATCACACAACTACTTACCATCAAAATAGTCTTTTTCTCTTGATATCTATTTGGTGCTGCTTGTTTTGAACTCCGTACGTGGGAGGCTTGATAAGGAAAATGCTTCATCAGGCACATCTCAAGCGGGCCTTCCGCTTCCTTCTACTGAGCATCGGCCTACTGCGCACCAGCCATAAAAGCTAGGCTATATAAATACAAACCCACAAGTCCCTGCTTGGTGCTACATCCATAGTGAACACAGCCTAATGGAGCTTATCGACCGGCTGTTCGCCACCCAGCCCCATAATTTATTCCATACGGTAGACTCCCTAGGACAGTTGTGAAAATAAATAACATAGTTAAGTGAAGTCGATGACCCAATAATGAGATAACTTACTTCCAAGAATCTCTACAGAGACATAAATAGTGCTCTCAGGAGCAGTAATAATTTATTACCGTTCCGCTAATATGCAAAACAGATGCAATAAAGATTGATCTTATAGCCAAATCTGATGCTTTATGTGGCATGAATACTGAGATGCTATACGTACAGGAATATTGAAGGAAAATAATCCAAGAGCGCGCACTGCTCCCACTGGTTTAGAATTTTTCGCGCATAGATAGCAGAGGTTCCTCCTGGCTGATGGCTGAACACTCTTTGAGCCATATGAACTGGATCACGTCTGCGTAGCCTGTGGACACCGTCTGTGGAGAATATCTTAGTTCGTGCGGAAACAGATATAAAATATAAATAAAATCTAGCCAGCACAATGCACTGCGGAGCTCATAGTATGCTTTCATCGCGATCTCCTTAGCTCAAACTGATATTTTTGGACACGCTATAACCTTTTGGAGCGACATGTACAACCTTTTGGAGCGACAATAAAAAAATCGCTCCTATACTTCTTCACTGTTATTTATTGGAATAAACGAAAGTTACGTAGTTCCTGAGACAAATTATTGTACACAAAAAGTAATTAGTCGTTATAGGTGGACTTAACAGTTTTGGCATCGTTGATTCAGGTGCGTAATTCATAACAAGACTAGTGAACTTCAAAATGATGATATTGAGTCGCTATTCCTGAGGGCTTACATTTTTTTATCTCGCAGAATAATGTTGTTAAAAGCGTCGCACAAATATTGAAAATGAATTGAAAGGCTGCAAAATGGAAAGCAAGTGTCCGTTTGCCGCAAGTGGTATTTACCTACAACTATGAAATATTGTAAGCGTGGAAGAAAACAATTATTTAGTGACAATTATTGGCTACGCAAAGTAACCGTTGGTCGTAGAAGACTCACAATGCTCCTCTAACCAATACATAATAAAAAAATCCCCATGTGACCTACCTGGGGAATCATTAGAATCGTGCTGCACAAAAAAGGGACCAATGTATGGAGGGCTTCACAAGTCTATATGAAGAAAATAATTACCACATCTAGGCTCTTCAAAGATTTTTCCATTACGGTCGGCGGAGTTTTTCTGCTACTAGCTGGTAAAGCCAAGTGCAAACGACCTTTGTGGTTGAAGGACGGGCGATAAGCAATAGAGGTAAATTAGTTATCTGGTAAAACATCTGTTATATCTTATGGTCATCATGATTGCACTATATTGTGTAGCAGCTACGAGTTGCTACTTTATTTTGAATAAATTGCGCTTGAACACTATCCCATCAAGGGTCAAACCCAGAACCACCGGCTGTTTTAATCCAGAAAACAACTTTGGTCTACCAATACGATGGCCAGCTTTTAAGTTGCCCAACCCTCTGGTGCTCGCCTACTTTACATACTCAGGTAAAATTGTGAAATACTCTCGGCACGTATGTTCCGCACGGTATCTGTGGTCGTGGGAGCCATGAACTTTTCAGACGTGGCCTGGAAGCTTATGCGTACTTCTGTACGTTGGTCATCCTCATTATTTCCAGACAGCTTGCAAAACAGAAACCACTTGCCTCTGAATTCTCTCTCCAGACGGACGCAGGTGCGCTAGTTCTTAATTATGGAACGTGCTTGGAGGCAAGTGAGTTGGTGAATGAGCGCGTTGCAGTTCCTACCGCAGAAAACGCTGCTCTTTTCTGTCGGTGGATTCTTCTCCCATGCGTCACCTTCACTGCCGAAAAATGTGAGAGGTACCGCACTGTGCGTTGCCTTCTGACAGTCACAGCTATGAGAAGAAAGCGCAGCTGTTCGGGCGGTGGCTTCTAGAGCTCAGTATAGGTGGTACATTTGTACAACGTTTGGCTGGCAAAGTGCACTCTTACTTGCCTCCTGTATCATGTGGGCGAACACCTCCTCTCAGTGATTCCTCTCTCACACGAGAAGCATCTCGCGGTGTTATCGAAAAGAACTGCAGCATCAAGAACATAAGCCATAGCCTCTCAACTGAAGTAAACAATTGACATGACATGCAAGTGGTTCTGTGTCGTTTATCTTTGCATGTGTCAAGGAGTGGAACTCAAGCTCTGAATCACTGAGATCATTACGGATAAATTCAATGAAATTTGGACGTCCATACTACGGTAAGTTATATGCGATAGTTCGGCGTGGTGATACAGTACATCTGCTTTCCGTAACATTGAACACCAAATAAACGCATACGCGAAGACATTTAAAGTATTGCGCGCAGGTTTACACATGAAATTCACATACTTTCGTTAAGGGCGTCATGAAAACTGCATGGAAGTATTCCAATAATACTGTAAATTTAGTACAGTATTATTATAATACAGTACAATAGTACTGTACAGTACTGTACAGTGCTGTACATTTAGGCGTGAGTACCTGTTATAAAGGCCAGCTATAGTGGCAAATATAAGCTGCGTGGCTAATAAATAACACTTATAAGATACAGCGCAGTCCTCCGCAGCTTACGCAAAGTGTTTTAAGATATATCATGCAAGCATTTCGCGTCATTTTATAGTAGTTATGGTGGCTACTCAGTGTGCCCATGTCTAACTCTACTTCCCCGGCGAAATTTGGCAGATTCAATTCCTCTGCTAAAATTACTATCAGCCGCTTTTCGCAATTCTCAAAGCAGCAAGGGAATCGCTATTCCCGCATTTTGAGCAGACCATCTAACTCCGCTAATAGGCAGAGTTAATCATCTGATTTCTTCAGATACCGCCACAACAGGTGTCTCTACTAATCTTACAATGCCTGCCGCTTGAGCAAAATGTAGTTATTAAGGCAGGGAGTCAATATACTTTTCTTATTTTAGAATATTTTCGTACGCATTTATTAAAACATGTACCCTTCAGATACTTATTCCGTATTTCTAAACAGCGGCAGCTGCAGTCAAAATACTGAGGCACTTGTAGCGACGTCACGGCACGTAGGCTCCACCCAGCCCAAAGTTCACCCCCCACTCCTTATGCGATCACGTGACAACTGACATTGCATGGGAGGCTCCCCGATGCGTTGTTCTCGGAGGCAGCTTTCCAGCTGCTGTGTTAATTATCTCATGATCATAGAGGGTGGCTGTAAGCTTTTGGGCTGGGCGGAACCTACGTGCAGCGACGTCACTACAAGCGCCTTAGAATGTCTACGGTGCCTACCACTATTTACAAATACAATGAATAGGTCTGTACAACGGGAGTTAAGTATCCGGCACATGCTCCGTGTCCGAAATTCGTCACCCCCTGTATTTACATCTTGGTAACCCGAGTGTTAGGTAAAAAAAGTCACAGCTTTGACGCATAGGCGAAGAAATGAATGCGAGAGCAACAAATTGGAAGGTCACGCACAGAATGGCAAGCAGATCGAAACGTGCCCCGCGTTTCTCACGCACAAATGACGCATGAAACGTACTCACAGGTACTGATGAACGCGAATAAGTGTCTCAGTCGTTACTTCGGTGTGTCTGAAAAGTGCGCCCTTTTCGCAGACGGAGACGGTGCAATGATTGCAGTGACCTTTGTGTGCGCGGTAACCACAATAGAATCGTTCCAGTGAAAGCCCAACGCCAGCCAAGACGTACGATCCTCCCCAGCGCGAGATAAGGGCGCGCGAGTGAGCGTCGACCCTATATTCTCCGCGAGATAAAAAGTACGCGTGGGAAATGAGGGCGCCCGCCGCCGTGTCGAGATGAAGTGGCGGCGGGCGCTCATATGCGTCATCTTTCTGGTAATGCCGAAAACACGATAGTTCTTTTCGAGATGTCCATCAACAGCGGTAAGTGGTAAATATAAATAGCTTGCCGTTTTAACGTTAGAGGAGGTGCTTCTCTGCGACTCAGTGGTTAATGCCTCGCACTCACGGTTCAGAGGTTCCACGATACATTCCGCGTGCCGGAGTCCTTTTCTCAATTATTTTTCTTTCTTGCGTTTACACATATATAGATTTGTATCCATATGGGGTGAGTGCTTGCGACGCCGATGTCGACGACGACACCGACGCCGGCGGTGAAATCGGAGTATATATATAATTGCTATTGCCATAACGCACTCAATGAAATCACGATGGTGTAATAATTTTTCAAGATTGACGCACCAAAACCACGATACGGTTAAGAGAAACGTCGTAAAGGGAACTCTGAAAGCTTCAACGACGTGGCGTTGTCTATCGCGTGCGTAAATCTAAGTACGCGGACCTCTAGCATTTAAACTTCTTCGAAACAGTGCTGCAGGAGTGGCTGAGATTTGATCTCGCGACCTTTGGGAGATTAGTCAAGCACTCAAACTATTCTAGACCTTTAGCGAAGTCACATTGAAGGAGAAGGCTGCGGATGACTTCACGTGTTGAATAATGAACAAAAAATCTTCAATTTTATTGCTATTGAAACTGCACTACCTACGTTTGGCTGCGTGTGTTAGGTGCACTCCTTTGATCATATTGCAAAACACGTGCTTTGCGCAAATATCTCAAAATAAAAGAATCATCTTAAAAGAAACTTCAATTATCCAAACAGTCTTTATTCTATTTTGGTTCCACGACACACTTACAGGCAAGAGAACAGCAAAATAGGCATAAATAAGAGGACTAGAAGAAGAAACCATCAATATCGAGCATAACGGCTTCCCAGCGAAACCCCCCGCCCCCCCATTAATAACAGCTTGCCGTTTTTCTGGCCACTCGGTAAAGTCTTTCCACTGCAATATTAATGTATTCATCTTAATTTCGCTCCAAAGAGGCATTCTCTTAGCCTGTTTTAAATTGCAAACGCAAGCATCTAAGTGTCCTCATCCCAGTCGTTGTCATGACAACGTCGACCGCACGTCATGAAGCACGGCTGCAACGAGTGTGTACGTCGTATATTCGGGCAAATCGTTGTTGCAATCCTCTTATTCGAGCGATGGCTGTCAACGTATTAAATGTTGCTTCACAATCGACCTGTCGCCGTTATTGCAGGAAGATTTTTTATAAGCGTGAACGTGCGTGAAACGTGCTGAATCCAGGCATTTTTGTTGATAAGTTGGCCACGCAAAAGAAAAAAAAATGTTTGCTTCTCTGCTAACTGAGAATGCACAAACAGGCACGTTTGGCAACTGAAAATAGAGGCATCTTCTGAGTTGCACTAACCAACTGGCTAATGTTTCATTGTAAGATAACATGGCGCCCATACGAAGTATCACTTATTTTACTGTAATGAAGTATAATTTTAAGTAGTAAAACTAACGGTAGTAATAAAATCATTTAGTGAAATTATGGCATCAGTAAGCTTGAAATAGGCGCGTCTAAACACTTCTGGCTCTACTCTATAGATTATCAAAATTTTGCATGTGTAACGATTTACTTCACTGATATCAAGATTCCGAGAGTGCAAGGACTTGTTTGATAAATACTAATAAAATAAAACGAGTTTTTATTGGTCTGCAACTAAACGTCACAAAGGCACATTTGCATTTATATAAAGCCAACTTTTTATTCGCATTACAAAAGTATGCGTATGTAAAATTGGGGCACACAAATACTACTGACTGAGAAGAAATTTAATGTGTATATGTCTACTTCGTAAACAAATTTACATCATGCGTTTTACTTCCAATCTTACAATACGAATATAATTGCAAATGAGTGATTTTACAAAGAGGAACCACCAATGACGAAAGATGTTGAACGACCGCTTGAAAAATGACACTGAATAATGCAGGACCATTAATAACTAAGAAAAATGCCACGTTTGGTCAACCAGTAAATATTTCACACTAAACGAAAATGTTCGAGATAATGTTTTGCTTATTGTATTTTGCGGAAAAAGGGTGAACATAATTAAAGTTTGCGGCACACGTCCCACAAATTCAGATTAATTGCTCAGGATATCAGGTACTACTAGCTCGCAACAACCTTTTGAACAACGTTTTGACTTTGCTTTTTATTTTTAGGACTTAGTGTTGATTGCACTTCACTTCATATAAGCTACTGTGTGAAAGTCAAACTTACACTCTGTTTTTTCATATGGCCCTTCTGAGCTTTTCTCAATTGCCTTGCACTGTTCTCATGTAGTGTTTTTCGTCACAAAAAAAAAAGAAACGAAGATTCCCTCACACGAGGTGTTCTGCTGTGTTTTTGTAACGGCCACCGTTTTCCCAGCCTTCCTTCCTTCTTTCCGGCTTTCGGTGTGCTGTAATCAATGGGCGCCCACGCTGGGTGATCCCGTGACAGCCATTTCCGCTCCTGAGAAAACAATACCGAGTCACGAGCCATTCCCCCTTCGACGCTTCCTATATTTGCCGTGTACTCAGCGGCAGCTTTGACAAACGGCGTTCTGGAAGCCGTCGTGTCTGTCCCTCTTAGCTGTTGGCAGCGCGAGAGAAGCGGTAGCAATTTGCGCTGCGTCGGGCCACTTAACAACAACAGCAAGAACAGCGAAATACACAATGGTATAACAATAGGAAATACGACAGCAACGACAACACCAACAAGAGCAACATGAAGAGATGAGACTTCAGAGGCGCACGAGTATACGGGCTGTACATCAAATGAAACCGGCATCTGAACGTTTCAAGGAACTAATTTACTGTCGACTGTAAAGAAGCATAAGTCGTGGGCAGAAAGGGGAAAAGGCTGGTTCTAAAACGGCGGACGTTTACTTTAAATTCGAAGAAGCCATTGCTGACGTAATGGTCGTTTAGAGCTCTTTTAAAATGAGTTGGGTCATTTGGGAATTGTCTTATTGTCTCCACGGCAGCTAATGAGGCAGAAAAGAAATGAAGCACCTCATTTCTTTTTCAAAAAAAGGAGGGTTAGTAACGCCAATACTTAACTGAACTGGTACTTGAACGTCGTTTAAATTTTTTTTTTTACAAGTAGCGGACATTTATTAACCACTCATTTTCAAGTTGGGATGAAAAAGTACTGAGAAAGCAGAATTTGTTGATAAAGCAGAGCAGAGCACGTTGATGCCTTGTAATTGACAATGTGTAATCATCGCTTCGTTATGTGTTACAAGGCACAAAATAGTAATAAATAACCGAATTTTATAGTAGGGAAAGAGCGCGGCTTCTTTTAGCACTTGAAGCATTCATCACATTAACCAAACACTAATTACGTTGGGCGAGAATCACATAGTTTACAGTTTTTACTTTGTTCGAAGGACGCAAAACCTGCTTCTGCTATGCCATTTGCCGGGGCGTATTGTAAAGTCATGTGACAGATAAGTGTCGCTTAACGAAGGAGTGCCTCTTTCCAAAAATTTGCGTAAGAACATTTACCGCCAGTTATTACCACTAAACGTGATCGTTAGCGAAATCTCTGCCAATAACGAACCTTCATCCTCACCCCTACTACATTTGGAGACCCAGGTATGGATGACAATTTTCAATGACGAATTTCGTGTTGCATCAGTCAATACGCACCCCGAACTTGCCAGGCGATATCGTTTCGGTGCGCTTTAAATATAGCTTTAAATATGTTGAAATGGACGATAGGGGCTCGGGGAAGGGGCCTCGCGAAACGCAATTTAAGCAACATGAAGGACGTGATGTCCAGCGTGTCACAACAAGCAGCCTCTCCAAAAGAAGGCCTTCGGGATCGCACCACGAAGACGACGTGAAAGCAAAAAAAGAGTGTCTAGGAATTCGATTTAGCTACCGGCACCGTTGCCACCATATAACCTATAAGAGACGTGGACTGACCCTTACGCACCGTTTATTCACTTCGCCACTTGTTAAAGGGTTAAAAAAATAGAGAGAGAGAGAGAGAGAGAGGCAAAGGGAAACGGCGAATGATGATGGAAGGACGCTGAGAGGGTAGCCGGGAATTTGACGTATGCTCTAAGATACGAGGATAAAGTGAACGTGTTACGACCAGTTTGAGCGTTCCTAAGCTGACAGCGTTAAACCCATAGCTTGTGTATATGCTTTGCCCCTGGGTGACAGCCGTAGGAAAAGCCAGCGTTGGCTGGGGTAACAGGAAGTACCCTTCCGAGGAAGAGTTTTCACAGCCATCCCGCATCATACTAAAACGGTTGTGTCAGCTGGCTTTAATATGTGTACCGAGAGATGCAAAAGACGCCTGTCGGTAAAAAAAGAACATCAAAAACAAGGTGCTCGTGTTTGCGCCATGTTGATAACACGAGAACCTCGCATTCCTCTCAAGATCAAATGCATCGCAGGTCATATTTAATTTTGTTATTTCGTCATAGAAGAGTACCAGCTGCCTCTAGATGCTGCCATAAAAATAACAATTTAAAATTCAATGAACTTTAAAAAAATTGATAATGAGGTTTAGGTATAGTGTTGTGGTCTGTTCTCATCGAACCTTTATATTTTTTGTGTCGTGTGATCGCACACGACACTTTATTGACGGTGTGTGAGCGACAGTATGAGCAAAGGGGAAGAAAAACTGAGACAAGTGGTAACCGTAAACTCTTTCAGTGTGGAACTCAAGCCACGCGGCACCTAGGACGCAGTTTATTGATCGCAAAAGGTAGATTTAGAGGCTGGAATTAATAGCTGACGCATTATTAGTCTTGATCCTAAGGTGGTCGACCAGAGCTGCTCGTTGTGTGATGTCTGCGTGTTGCATAATAAGACACGTGGTTCGCAAAATTATTCAACCACATTATCGTCCGCTAGAATCTTTATAAACATATGCGAGTGACATGATGTTGTATAGAAATGAGTTTCTGTGTTCGCCACTAGCAACTAAAGAGCTAAACTTGTATTTAAATGAAAAAAAATATTTAAATAAAAACATTTCGAAGGCACACATCCTTGCTTGAAAGAGACGTTTGAACCCGTAGAAGCTGCATTACCTACTCATTGTCCCACATTGATAACAATGACTTCTATTTCACTTGTTTATTGTAACCGACTAGTTCGTAAACCAGTATACGTACTGGTGGACGCAGGTTTCATGCCTGCATCTCGAAACTCAAGTAATCGTGATTACTTATGAAGTCTAAGAAATTCATCACAGAATAGTTTATTAGCTGTTGTTCACACTGCGAACGACTGAATTTCATCTTTACAAATATTTTAGCACTGAAATTTATTCTCGTCATGTATATCTGTTAAAGGTATTGTATGCAATATAAAAAAATGTTATCCTTTATTATCCGAGTCGGTGTGAATGTTAGCGTTAAAACATATGTAATTTGCTAACTCCAAAGGAGCACAACTGTTACACCCAAAAAAGTTCAAGGGGGAACGTTAAACTTTCCAGATACCTTTCGGTAGATATGGGTAATTATCTGATGCCCCAGTCAAATTATACAGCAGGAATACTATGCCTACTGAGTACTACAAGGAAAAAAAATATCTGCCAAAGAGCTCAGAAATGTTTTTGAGAACCCTCTATTAAAGAAGATCGAAGAGCACTGTACAGGCATTGTAGGCCTTTATAAGGTCAATATTTCGTATTAGGCAGAGGGGTGCTTTTTTGTTTCTGGATCTTAACTATGGCGGCTCTTCTGAATTACTAATGTTAGTGATAGATGGCTATCGGCTGAATGAGAATGTAGAAAGCAAGGCCACACGTGCTCGCTCTGAGAACGTCTTCAAGGGTGCATTGTGTACTTCTTTCAGTAGCGAAATGAATTCCGTGAGCGATGAAGGAGAACACGCGGGACGTTTATGAAAGATAGGCTCTGCTTGCATGATTTAGGATTTCTTTCACGCAAGTATTATGTGTTCTTCACGTTCTGTTTCTGAGTCGCTGGAGACGAGGTAAAAGAACAATCAATGCGACTGAAATCGTCGCGCTAATTTAATGAATAATTGAAGGAATAAATGAGGGAAAAAGTTCCAGACTCTCATTCTATCGAGAAAATTCGGGCAGGAAGTTTGGCGCATGTTCCCCTGAGGTGCTTTTTCTTTTTTTGTATCGCATCGCACAATGCCCCGGTGAACTGTTTTCTTCCTCCATGCTGAGAATTGCATATTCATTCACTTGTTTAGCACTGAAACACTTTTGTTGATAGAGACAATGAGGACGGCTATAAGTTTGTAGGACAAGTAGCATCAATAACGTCAATATGACCATCCATATGACCATTGTTGAGACCATCGTTGTGACCACCCACATGACCATCGTTTACACCATCGATATGACCATTGGCATGACCACCAATATAATATAACAGTCGATATGACAATTGATGTGACAAGTCTAATAAGTAATGTCGATAAAAGATAAGAGTGCCGTAGCACAAACGGCTGATTTCAGGCAAACCTGCCGTCGAGAGATCATCAATTTCTGGAAAACCGCGTATTCGAACACGCATGTGAGCGTTACACTTTCGGAGACCTTATTTTTGTACACCCATATTTTTGTGCACTCTCGAATTTTCTTTCTTTTTTGTGCTTCTGAATGTACAATGCTAACTCGGGAGGTAACAACAGCTTCACTTAAATAATGTCTCAAATAACAAACAAAACAGCTTTACTTTCATGCCCTGAATTTTTGCGTGTGCTAGATAATGCAGAATTTTGGAGGATTTGCAACTGTGTCGTATCAGTTTAGCACCGAGTAGCAACAGAAGCAAATATTTGTACCTTAAGTATATGGTCGAAATAGCCCGTATGACCCGTCTATATGGGGGTGCTGTAAAGCTCACCAAACGATGTTAATGTCATAATACGAAAGGCGTGTTGTGCAGCATGTAATTTTAGGTTGCCGTGGAATACTCAAAGTACATTTTAGGGCTATGCAGCCTAACAATATAAGCATTAGAGAGCTGCTATCGCTGAACTGGCCCAGTTCTGCTTAGACGGCACTTCGGGCATTATGCTTCTGCGAACGTATTGTGCTCCAAATTATTTTTGTTTTTGCTGTGCGAGATAACTTATTACGATGTTTGGTCTCAAAAATATGTACGCCCTAAATAGCGAGAAATCTGCTGAAAACTAAAGCCACAGAAGTACTCAATGGGTCAATGCTGCCGAACAGAATCGGCAACAACGCACAAGTTTACAATCATTTAGTGCTCTCGTCCGTTACCCCAGCTGTCAGTTCTTGGGTAAAATTTTCATGTTCAATATGACAGCACGAGGTCGGTTACAGTATGAGTTTTATTCGTGATAATATTTATCTTTCGTATCAGCCAAGAGAAGCAAAAAAAATCCTGCCTGTTTATTTTGAGCCTTGCAAAGCACATCGCCTTCACTGCATTAAGAGCTTTAGTGAGGTGAAGCCACAGCTGCAGGTCATCTTTGAGGAAGGCATTCTCCCCCGTGGTATTCATTCTCTTCACACTTTGTGCTTTTTTTGATACTACACTGGCTTGAACACGTACCTGGACTTTCTTTGCTTTGTGACTGTATATTTCACAGAAAAAAAATTGGCAGATCCCACGTATAGGGAGAATCGATGATATGCGAAGCACGAATGAGACAGGTTGATATGTCATTTTCAAATCAGCAAAACATTACGAGGTGGAGGTAAATGATGCCGTACATGACTTCCGTGTCATGATTATTATCCTTGGATGCGTTGTTTACCTCCGCATATAATCACGTCACGTGATACCAAATTAAGTATATGTGGCACAAGCGAAACAACCGCGAGCACGCTATGAGCGGGTTATGTTGTCATGTTCTCATATGACACGAGTGTCAGGATTATCATGTTTGCACCAGTCATTTATTTCGCCATCCATTGACGTTACGTAACACCAAATTTAGTATATGTGGAGCTAGCAAAATGGCCACCAGTGCATCATGAAGGGCCCAATATACACCAATGTAGCGTTGACGCGCGTGCACGCTGGGCACAGCGACGCTACGTTAGCAAAACGCGAGCACTCAATAGTCTGACGCTGGGCACGACCGGCTCGACCAGCGTCCGTTGGCGTGGCCTGATGGTAACCGGTGCGAAATGCGACATGCTGCATTTCGCACCGATGCGTTACCCAGACAACACGGCGTCTCCCTATTTTCGTGACGGAGGGGCGCCAGACGCGCTCAAACGCGCATGCGCCGAAGCAACGCAGCGCGGCGCGCGCCTGCGAGTATATGGCAGAACCGGTGCCTGGGGTCGCAACGCCGGCGGGACGCGTCGAAATGAGAGCCGGCGAGCACGCGCACTGGGTCACGTCGAAATATATTGGAGCCTTGACTGTGACATGTAGTCATATTCTCCCATGACACGCATCTCATGATTATCATGTTTGCACCAGTCACAGACCTTCGTCATCCATTCACCTACTGTAATATCAAATTTAGTATATGTGATGCTAGCGAAACGGCCACGAGCGCATCCTGAGCGTGGCATGTAGTCATGTTCTTACATTACACGCATGTCGTGATTTTAATGTCAGCGTCTGTCGCTTGTGTTCGCCATGCCATCATGCCATACGATACCAGTTTCGCAACATGCCATGTGAACGAAACCACCACAACAGCTGCAGGACTAAGAAATGTAAATAATTACATTCATGAATTATATGTCATGATTTTCATGTTGTCACTGGTCAAATATCTTCTTCATACAGTCATGTTACGCCATACCAAGTTTTGTATCGATACCATGATCGAGACGGCCAGGAGAGCTAAAAGTCGTAGCCGGCTGGATAGATAGATAGATAGATAGATAGATAGATAGATAGATAGATAGATAGATAGATAGATAGATAGATAGATAGATAGATAGATAGATAGATAGATAGATAGATAGATACGCTCAATGTCGCCGAAGTTCGCTAACAAATGTTTCGCATTTAAAATATCACTTTCTTTAATCATTCCATTGCCGTTGTCTTGTTTAGTTTGACTATATCATCCGGACACAAAGCACAGCGTCCTTATACAGGGTACGCCGCCTTTTTGTAGCCAGAGTTTAAAAATATTCCTGCACCATTTACGAAAATGGTCAAATGCATGTTTGCGACTATTGCATGAAGTGTATCGAATTTTTTTCTTCATTGGATAATTATGTATTTTTGAATAATTAACTTCCAAAACAGTAAATCTAAGAAAAAATCGAATGAAACTTTTGTTTTTCCGCATACAAAAATATACACAGTTTCTAACTGGATATAAGTTTTGTATTAGTCTTTTCGGACTTACCAGAAGATGCTGGAGACATACGAGGTGACAAGCCCCCACTTGCACAGTTATGCGCTCCGTGATTTTGGCAAGCCTCGTTACTGAAAGGCCCCGTATGACATTTAGTGCAACCGTCCGTGCACATCGTGAATCTTTGCGTCAGGTTATACGCCTGCGGAGAAGCCGCTGTATCCTCCGTGGTGCCTGAAAATTCCACAAGTAGGTAATACAATTAAAGAGCTGCAGAAGAAATCAAATTCGCATTCGCCAGCAAAAAGCAACTCAGCCTGCTTATCCTGCTCGAGATTTGCCGCAACTACGTACACTTATTCAATGATGGTTCGATCTCAGTGTCTAGGTTTGGCAGTACGAGGGCTATACCAGCTCGAGGAAGAACGCTGTGAATCAAGCTGTTATAGGTCACAAGGTCTACGGTGGCTTAACTTGCTGCTCTGCGCGGTGCCCTACAGTACCCTGTATTCAACAGACCAAGCAAATGGGCAGCGTTTTCAGACTTGCAACTAGCCTTACGGTGCATGTAGTCAGTTCTGCGACAAGGTTGCCACGAGCAGCTCACGTAGGAGATTGTCAAGCTTCATCACCAAATCAAAGAACCAGGCTACGAGGTTAATTTTCACTGCATACCTAATCATTCTGGGATCGGTGGGAATGATTCCGCTCTTAACGCGTCTCGCTCATTTCACCAAGGAGCACACCTTTCCAATTCTTCTGTCAAAGATAGACCCTGCAAGGCAGCATCGTTACCTGGCATGTAGTTATGCCTGCTGCACTGAAACACCACAAGCATAAGGCATACCAGACTCCACACACACACGCACACACACACACACACACACACATACACACACACACACACACACACACACACACACACACACACACACACACACACACACACACACGCACGCACGCACGCACGCACACGCACACACACACACACGCACACACGCACGCACGCACACACACACACACACACAACACACGCACGCACGCACGCGCACACACACACACACACACACACACAGACACAGACACAGACACGCACACGCGCACGCGCACGCACGCACGAATGCACGCACAAACCCATCAACTTGAACTTTGACCTCAATCTGAACTTCGTCAACGTGTAGCTTCTCCACTTTGTCAGCCTAGGTTGGCAGCTGCCCTCACGATGATGTATACAAATTCAATATGAGTTACCGACAGAGCAGCATGTGAGGTCTACCGAAAAAGAAAAAGAGGTCGATCACCTGCTATGACATTGCCCTTGATTTGCCTCCGAGAGACGAACACGTTCTGACGCGTTGCGGCAATTGGACGATTGGCCACTCTCTGTGCAGACGCTGCTGGAGCACCGTCTTTGTCTGTCGTGAGCTCACGAGGCAGTCAAAGCCCTCTTGCGCTTTATGAGGACCACGGTCATACGTGACGGCCTTTGACTTTTGCACCAGTGCCAATTTTGTTGCCTCTTTCTCTTCTCTCTCCCCTTTTTCTGTCATCTTTATACTTTCCTTTCTTATTCTCCCAGTGTAGGGTAGCCAACCGGGCAAGTGCATGGTTAACCTCCCTGGCTTCTGTCTTGTTCTTCCTCCTTACCTCCGTGATTGCTGTGCTCCCAAACGTTCCGCATGCAAACGACCACAGTATTTGGCCGGTTGTGCTGCTTCGACAGCAGAAGAACGATGATGATGGCTGTGCGATGAAGCTCGTTTTGCTAGCGGCAACATAAGTGATAACAGCTGCGTCTGCTTATCGCTGCGATGAATCTCGCGAGGCAAGCATATCCGTGCAATCACGCTCTGCAGTGCAACCAGGGCACGCCTATAGGCGCACAATCGGGCAGGTCACGTGTTATTTTATTGCAATTTGTGGGTATCGATATATAGTAAGCAGAAAACGTTATTAATTAGCAGATTTAAGTTATAAACACCTTAACAACACGCTTTAGAAACCTATGTACGATTTTTTTTCTTTCCTTCATAAACATTCTGGCAAGTTTTGTTGCTTGAAAAGTGATATAAGTAAACGTGTATAATTAGTCAAGTAAGCGTAAAACAAGTGCTAGTGTCACTTCGTGCAATACCAAGCAACACGCACTTGGTCGCATCGTCATAGCGTGCGTCGACGTAAATTTAAACTGTAGCTAAATTAAGCGGGAATACGTTGGTACATGGTGTTACATTCAATGCGACGAATGGAGCCATTTGCCGGTCATTAGCTTAGGCAACGGTCACGAGAAACGGTGATATTAGAGCAACCGAAAGTACTCCTCGGGGGCATTGCGAAACGACCTAACTTCTCAGCGACGCGGCAACCACGGCATTTTTGCTTTTTCGCTTACGCTTTCTTTCAGTCGTGTTTTTCACGTGTCTCTCCACCAGGCTACGCATCAGCACAACTTTGTGACACTAACAGGAGCCAGATAAAAGTAACTTGCTTGATATGGCCGACAAAGTATCTTGAGATGGTCTGGAGAATGTCAGGCTTGTGCCAGTCGGAGGTGCTGTTCCGTGATTTCCCAAGAAATGCAGGAATTTGTATCCGCATGGGATTAAAAGAAGCCTCAAGAAGTACCCGACCAGTAAAGCGAGGAAGAAAAAGAAAACCGAGGAACTCTATTAGGGTGGCCACGTCGCAGTGTTGTATGTGGCAGGTAGCGTCGACGGTGCCTAACAGTCGTTTCATATATACATACACGTCTTACAGAATTCCATAATCAGTCAGGGTGAAAGTACATGCCGTGCTAGTTTAGCAGGTGATCAACTGGTAAGCACGCGGACGTAGGTTTGATTCCAGGCTAAAGTGACAACATCGCCATAAAGGCTAAATGCAAGAGGACCCGTGCACACACAATTACGTGCACGTTAAAAAACCACATCATATCTACGGAACAAATTATAATAAGTTGGGAGAATCATTCGTCAATCCATCCGTGCTTCCGTCCATGCGTCCGTTCGTCCGTACGCGTGCCCGTTCGTGCGTCCGTCCGCGCGTCAGACCATCCGTACGGGCACCCGTTCATGCGTCCGTCCATCCGTGCATCTATTCGTGCATCCATCCGTCCGTGTGTCTGTCTGTCCGCCTGCTTGTCCGTCTGTTTGTCCGTGCGTACGTCCGTGCGTCCATCTACCCATCAAGTGAATACATCAGGTACCGCCATCTCGCTTCTGTTTATCATATAATTATATGATACGTTTTATTTATAACTCCTACGGTAGAACATCCGTATCTGAATTATTGGTAAAAAGCGGTCTGCAACCCGTTGTGGACAGAAACCGCACTTGCCGGCTTAAGTTTTTCTATCAATTAATAAATGGTCATTTAAATGTTGACAATGCAGGCATTCTTCGGTATTCTTCCGGTTACGCAACTCGCAAGCGACATAGTAAAACGATAACTCCTTTACCTTCACGGATTAACTGCCACAAGTATTCGTTCTTCCCTAGAACTATTAATGACTGGAATAGCCTGACAAATGATGTCGTTTTACAGAACAAACTGTCATTGTTTGAAAACAGCATCGCCTAAACCATCACTACACATTGCATTGTATTATTTGTTTTATTGTAATTATTGTGTTAGTCTATAACCCGTATTCTACGTGTTACGTTCTTATGTGTTATGTTACTCGAAAAATTTGTTGAAATAAGCGTTTGTGAACCTTCGCCTTGTATATTCAAATCGTACGATTTATTGTGTTTTCATTATTTTTTCTTTTTGTATGTACCGATTCTCGAACATTTTTTTCCCACCCTGCCATGATCTTTCAGCTGAAGGATCGCAGTATTTATAAATAAATAAATAAATAAATAAATACAAGTACCGCCATTCAGTGAACAATCCAATGACTAAACGAGAGTATGTACCACATTTCTGCTATCAGCGCTTTCTTAACACCGAGATAGTAATAACGGCGTTGTGCTACGTTTTTCGTAACATGTGGACATGCGGATCTGTGCCCGAGGGTGGGTATGTGCCACTGGTATGCGGGTATGTGCCACAGTTTACGTGCTACAACAACGGTACGCACAAGCCACGCCATAAGGAGCGTCGCCTCTAAAAACCCTAAGTGGCCAAAACAAACATGGAGCCCTTTACTACGGCACGCCTCATAATTATACATTGATTTTGGCTTGTGAAACCACGGGAATTATTTTACATTACTGCCATTCTTTAGAATACCAAGTGACGTAGCTACATGCAGCCTACAAAGCTTTCTCGAGAAACGTATCTTCACCTCTTTCACAGACACCAATTATTGAGTCTTCGTGTATAGTCTTCGAGTATAGCTGACTAAGAATATCGCTGTGCTCGCATCAATGAAGACAATTTTAGGAGCTCTAAAGTTCGGAAAGCATCAAAACACTGCTCATGTCCAGGAGTTCTTGCTGATGAGAGTAGAATCTCGAGAACGGCTGTTCGATTAAGCTGTATGTTTGCTAGTGTCAGCTGGGTACCATCAGCAATAGGTTGAACTATGTACAGCTATGCACACCACTTTGCTGTGAAGATAGGCATACATTCCCCAAACTGCGCAATGATGACAGTTTAGATAAAATTAGCAGTGACAGTGCACCGATGCTGAGCAATGCACAGATGTACTGACACACGCCTGGTCTCACAAATGAGGGATTTCGAAGAAGCCGACCTTGAGCTTACAGTGTTATTGGGCAAGATGGCGTCCATGTCTTTGGAATCAGTAGCATTCCCTAAAATTTTGAAGTGAGTGCTGGCATAAGGCTGACCCCTGTCCATGTAATCCTTATCAACACTGGTGCCATTTCCGCATTAAGTAAACGTATTCACTTTATTTCACACCATTCAATGCGGCTTCTTGGGCACCTTATTCGGGTGTCAAGCTGGCGAATGCCGGCAGACGTTCCGGCAGCTGCCATGGCCTCCCTAATCCCCACTCCCATCTAGTCTTTACGGTTATCACGAACTCATAATTACGCGTCCGATGCTTATCTACTCTCCTTGATTGCTTGAGAGCCCACTGTCAGGCCGTGACTGAACGCCATTCACGGAACTTTCAGTACGTCCTTGTGATTATATTGTGCGTGTTTCGTATATCTATCTGATTGGATGTGATGGTATATATAGTGTTCAATAAACCGAAATTATAGTCAGTCTAATTTTTGGTCCACGTAACGATTGGCCAGACTAAACTTGGAAGGACGCTATGTTTACTTTACCGAGGCCGCAGAAGTTTTGTTTGGCAATGGCTTTTTTGATGAGTACTAACTCTGCTACGTATTGTAGGTGTATTTTAAAAGCGCGTGAACTTGAGACCGTTGGCATATATGCGTTGTAGGCAGCTGCGCGATACAGCGAAGACCAAACATCACTAGCGCCAGTTCTGTTTGACCTATATTGTCTTCGAAGCACTGCTTTTTTGCTATATGAGTCGCATATGTGTTTCGTGTAATTTTGGTCTTGATAGATTCGCGCACCTGCACGAAGCCTGAAGGAAAAGCGGAGGTGGGTGGCATTCTTTATATTTCTCAATTTTTATGTCTCTCTGATTTTATTTTCTTTTACAACGCTGCTTAACTATTTTTGTATCTGTTATTTCACTTATTTATTTACCCATTTATAGCTTTTTTTTTTACCGTGCCCTGCATTTTTTTCTGTTTTTCAACTTCACTATATTTCGTTTTTATTTTTTTCTTTGTGCATGGGCCGTCTCTCGCTACTGTTTCTCTTTACTAATCTTTTAAATTCTCATTCTGTGCTGTCCTGTTTTGTTTCATTTCGTTCTCGCCCTGTTGCTATTCTTATGGGTCTTTCTATCTTTTTGTGTTTTTATTTCCTGTATTTGTCTCTATTTTTTATTTTTATATCGCTTTCTTTGTATCTATCTCTTTCAATTTATATCTTTTGTTCTTTCTTTCTCGTCTTTCACGTGCTCAACTTCACAAGCAGAGCTTTAGCTTAATGCTCGCACCAGCTGTACTTGGCACTGGCGCTTACCAAATTTTTCTGGGGCATGGCCACCTGTCGAATTCTGCACGACGGAGCACAAGTTAGACACTGAGGCACTAAACACCTTCGTTGTTTAAAAAAATTGCATGGATAACGAGGTGTATTATTGGTGTTATTATCTTGTTTTTTCTGCGTGCTTATTTGTTTGATGATTGCCTTTTGCACTTTCAGCGAAAACTTAGCTATCGTATCATCTCTCTTCTTGCATTAACAGAACGGAAGGCGTTTATGGCATGACAGAGCAAGACAGATGACTCACGTTGGCGCAGCCGTTTTTCGAAGCAAGAAGATTTTAGACACATCGAATCACAGAAAAGTCGCAAAAAACAGCGTTAAGAAAATAAGGGTTGACGTGCCTAATAGAAGACGGCTCTAGTAAATGCACAACTTACACTTTGTGCCCTTTTTGTTTAAATTTAATTTTTTGTTATTTGCGTGGGGCTTGTCACCTTGAGGCTGAACGAAGAAGAGACGCTGTTGAATTCGCTTGCGGCGGTGACGGGACGCATCAATCATATCCCCTTTGTATCCCAGAGGGCATGTCGCAGAAATGCCGTGGAAGAGGCGGATGGCAGGTGTTTTAGCGGACTGACTATTTTCGTGCACTTTTCGCATTTATATAGTACGTAGCAATACGCTACGCATATAATGTAGCGGAATCCTATTCACCGAAGTTTCTGGATCGTGGGCAATGTTGGTCACTAACCGGCCCTATCACAATGCTCTCTGGCTGCCGTTATTAACCGGCGGATGTTACTATATAGTTGAGGAACGGGGTGTGTGTGTGCCTCATCGTCCAATATTAGACAAGGAAAGATTAACGTACTAAATGAAAATATGCATGCCATTGCTAAGCAAAAAGAGGAAATAATTAGTTGTGCCATCCCCTTGTTATACATCCTTTTTTTTATCGAAGTTATGCATGATCATCTCAGTACCATGTGGCTTTGCCGGTCGCGCAACCACTTTCTTTTTGATTCAGAAGTTCAATGGCCATCGTTTCTTTATCGTTTTTTTCAGCTTACAGGGACAATGACCCGGCGACTTAATGTTCCTGGTCGTGATAGATAGCAGGGTTCTGGAAGAGAATGCCGTAAGAAAGACACAGCGAGGTTTCAGGTTTCGGAAAACATAGCCAAGAGAATGCCCGGCACCTATGCAAATAATGTGCTAAGTAAGAACGAAATACGCCTGACGTTACAAAGAAAAAAAAACAGAATAATTTTGCCACGTGTAATGTCTGCATTTGAATATTGTCAGGAATTTCTTTTCAACTTTTTGTTTTCCGTTATTTAATTTTGCTCTTTTGCATAGCAGTAAGGCTGGTGAATCCGCCCTCAGAGGCCGAGTAAAAAAGCGAGTAAAAACTTTTTTCGGGCCATGAGCGCTGAAAAAGGAGCGATCGTTAGCAGAGCCCATATTGCATGTTAAAACAATAAAATCTGGGTGGAAGCTTGTGTAATGGGACCAATAGTAATTTTACTCAAAAAAGAATGGGTCAATATGGCAACCTGAGTGTAAAGGCTCGACAGGCGAGGCAACTTCATTCATGAGGCCTACAGCTCCAAATGTCTTAAGTCATGATAATATCAGCAGTACTTTTGCTTAGTTTGAAATAAAAATGGCATTTGGTTCCCTAGCAGGTGAGATTACAATGTATGGACAATGTATCCTCAGGTGCGACGTCACTCTCACCACACACACTATCCCTCGTTATTGAAATTAGCAGAGCGGATATATAAACCACATAACCATAATCATCATAACAAAAATAACAGCAATACTCATGCAGCCTATTTCAACTCTACCGTTACCAAAACGCTGTAGTCTCAACACTATCATGGTTATTTATAAAATGTTGATGGACACTCTCAAGTGAAATCAGCACAGCGCGCTTATAGAGCGCATAAACCTAATCGTAATAATAAAAATATTAGCAATACTCATGCAGTCAATTACCCCTCCGGGTTACGATTACCGAAGCCCCATGCTTTAAATGCAACCAAGGTTGTTTGTTAAAGTATTGATAGACCCTCCCACAGTCCTACAGGCATCGATTAACTTTCATTGCATATTACATAGACATAATGAATACCTACCCATGGTGACTGAAACAAACAAAACAGCGTCTTAGGCATAAAACGAAGCTTCACGCCTAATACCCAAAGCTGTGTATCGGGCGTGAATACAGATACTGAGTTATTGCATTGAACCGTTTTCTAAGGTTTACATGGACTTCCTCCCCATTTTGTAGCCACTCTTGGTTGAGACTCTAGGCACGTTGTCACCTCTCTGAAGGAGTGATGTCGAGTCGCCGATACGCGGTTTGCATGGAAAAAAGTCTGTTTTTGCCCTGGCTTGTTTTATTAATTATTCTTTTTTGTCCCGCAAGACCAACTTGGGCCAGTATATAGTATATACATCTCTTGTAGCGACTTCACGGTTCCGCTTTCTTTGGGCACTGACTGTGGTAAATAGTGAAGCTAATTGTTACGGCAACTGCCTCAGCGATAGACACTGACTACCTTCCGGTGCCGTCTTTAGTGGAGCCACTGACTTGGTGGCACCTACACGTCCCCCCCCACGATTTCTCTCAGAACTATTCAATCAAGTTGTTGTCACCGTCGTGACGGGACGTCAGCTAACGCTGTTACTATCTCCTCACCGATTCCATACCACGGTAACTCGAGCATTGGCATAGTCGTTACAATTTACATGGGTTGTCACACGATATTTCGAAGAATGGTGTCTCACTAGAATGCTTACGCATTGTTAATGGATAAAGCGTTGTAAAAGTTGGCGTAATAAGCACTAACTGTTTATTCTTCCATTCAATTGATGATTGATTTGTGGGGTTTAACGTCTCAAAACCACCATATGATTATGAGAGACGCCGTAGTAGAGGGCTCCGGAAATTTTGACCACCTGGGGTTCTTTAGCGTGCACCCAAATCTGAGCACACGGGCCTACGACATTTCCGCCTCCATCGGAAATGCAGCCGCCGCAGCCGGGATTTGAACCCGCGACCTGCGGGTCAGCAGCCGAGTACCTTAGCCACTAGACCACCGCGGCGGGGCAACTCATTAGTCGCTGTATGTTCAAACTTATAAAATTGATCTGCGTTGCGATTTTGTGTCAGGGCTAAGGAAGTATCAGTATAAGCTTCTCCTTGCGTATTTCATAGGTTCAGCATTGCAGGGAGCGCTTAAGAATTGGAAGCGTCTGTACGAGGACTAAACATATTTTATTGTGATATAAGTATATGAACAGTCTTGGTGAGTTTTTGCCGTTGCCGTTATGTCGTGTATAAAGTCCAAATTGATAAGATCTTCCAGCGCATCGTACATTCTTCACGCGGGTAATAGCGCGCTAGCGGAGGCGACAAAAGTGGCTGAAGCACACATCAAATGAGCCGGCCCATCTTTATTGTTGGAAGGGTGCACGTGATAAGATTTTTTTAGACAGGCCGTTCAATGTTCAACAGAAGCAAGGGGAGTATGCTCGAGCAGCAACCGCTAACTTTGATTTTGTGAGAACGGTCGCCCTCGCCGACGCGCGCGCTATCTCGCCATCTTGGCTACACCAGTGGGTGGTTCATATACCATTCTAGGTGCTGTGTTCTCAACGCGAAGAGACAGTACTAAAAGTGTCCCTGGAGCGGCGGCATTCTCTTACATCAGCGTTTTGTAAAGTTGCGAGAGATCGGATCCAAAAGGGTTAGCTGCCAGCTTCACATCTATAAAATTAAACTTAGTTTCTCTCACTTTCATTTCTTCACCCTTGTGATGAAAACTTTTTATCATGCACTCTAATCAAAGAAAATAGTCTCACAAAGATAAAGTATTTTTGCTTGTTTTACGACAAAGTTTGTTTTAAGCTCATATTAATATGATACTTCGTAGCGAACAGTCTGAGGAAGACGGCGATCAAGTGTTCCAGTATCCAAGCACTCTTCTCTGTGCCCTCTGATTTTTTCGGTGAAACCTTCAAGTTTTTCTGGTGCCTCGGCTCCGCATCTTGTGGCCATGGACGCGGGGCCTTCCGAAAGACCGCTTGGCCAGCAGTCATCTCGGCTGACCACCGCGAGGAAGAGAGGAACTTCACTCAGTGACAGTGAGGACACAGAGCTGTACTCAGCCGCCTCGGAAGACAACTCATCCGACGATGATTTCATTCCCGTCCGGAGCAAGAGGGCAAAGAGGAAGATCTTCAACGCAGTCTCGCACACTTCTGCGAGTACAGTGAATATGAAGTCAAGGCATGAACGCTGGCCACACGTCATCATCTTCGTGCCAGAAGAGTGCTCAGGAAACCTGCGACTGCTGAAAAGGCAAGCACTCTCCGCTTTTTTGGAACGTGTGGTGCCTAATGAAATTAAGACATCAGAGTAAATACGCGAAAAAATATACTCGCCATAGACGTATTCCACGTGAATGCGCTTGGACCACTCAAACAAGTGACTGAGCTAGGCGGCATCAAAGTGCGCCCCTTTATACCGATTGACAACGCACCCATAACCTGTGTGATATACGGCGTTGACATTGCGATTCCCAACGCTGACTTGCCTACTCTCATTAAACCAGCAAATTAGGGTACTGTCATCACCCAGATACACCACCTCGGGAAGTCACGCTGTGTGAAACTGGTCTTCAATGGCGATTGCACACCATCCCATGTCATCAAAGTCGGACATTTTAGACATCCTGTTCGGCATTTTGTGCAAAAGCCACTTCAGTGTCACCAGTGCTTTAAACTATAGGTCACGTCAAGGGCGTGTGCCCGAACTCGCTACAGTGCCCCTGGTGCGCAGAACCCCATTCGGAAGATGCGTGTCAATCCACATTTATTAAATGCGGTAACTGTAATGGCTCACACACTGCCTCATTGAAAGACTGTCCTCGAATTCGAAAGGAGCGCGCAGTGCTTAAGCAAATGGTCAGAGGAAATTGGACCCACAGGGATGCTGCCAAAACAGTCCGGCGTCGGCAGTGGCGTCGGCAACATAGCTTGACCTCAAAGACTGCACAAGCTCGAAACGACAGCGCCGCCTCTACTGCTGCACCGTTAGGTGAAGCTGCAACAGGACCGACTAATTCAAAAAATACTGCGGGGAGAAATATCGCTATAGAGGAATGGTCTATTCTTCCAAGTCGTCCGCTAACCATAGAACGTCAGAAGACCATGCCCACTCTGGGGCCTTCACCAACCACTGTTGAAACACACAAGAAAGATGGTAAAGTCATAAACATGCTTCGTTCTCTCATGAATGCCATCCGAGAGATCTTGTTGGACATGGGGACAATGTCTGCTCGAAGCGCTCTCGAAGTGCTGGACGCCTCAAGCCCAGTACTTGAATCGTTCGAGTAGAAATATGGCTAACGATCGCCATCATTTCTGAGAAGTCAAGGAAGCATCTCTGACTCAGTGGAACGCCAGTGGACTAAAACCGCGTCTTTTCGGAATTTCGTGAGTTAGTGCGCGTGAAGTCATCAGCATTTGTGAGCCCAACACGCGTGCGTGCTCTCCTCCCTCTCCCTTTTTCCATCTTTCAAACTCCCTCATCCCTATCCCCAGTGTAAGGTAGCATACCGGAAGTTCCAGACTGGTTAACATCCCTGCCTTTCCTTTCCCTCTTGTTCTTCTCTCGTAGCCGAATTGAACGTCTTAAATTTGTGTTCAACATTATCGTATAATAACCATTTTTGGGTGGCGTACACAAAGGCCGCCTTAACCAGGAGCAGATTACTTCAAGAGCGACTATCGATTTTATCAGTGGAGCACACAACAGATTCAAGGCTCACCGCTCATGTCGGCGTCTGTGTAGGGAGTCGTTTTTTGCGCTTAGCCTGGGTAACAGACGTGCTCATGTATATTACACTGTTGACTGTGCACAAACAGCGTTCTCGGCCGAATAAAGATTGTGTTTTACCCACTTGAATTTACGAACCTCAGATGCCCGCTGATGACTGGTCGGTACCAAGATTTCTGCTTCCTATCGTTGCTTTCGCGTCCCCTAAAAAATAACATGACCGTCTCTAGAAAGTTCTTGCGTCTCTGAGTGAAGGAAAACAATGATGTGGACTAAGCATGCGCTGAAATTTAGGAAATTACTTTTTGGCTTTACGTTGTTCTAATCGCTAAGTACCTGCTTAGCTGTACGTTTTTTTTTCTGAAATAAATCTTAACGCTTCAAAGAAGCTTCGTGTTCGTTCCCTTAAAACTAAACTCTTTATACATTTCCTCCCAAATAATTGTGAGAATATTTGCATGGTGATCCTGCGAAAATGTACATGTTGGAAGCTCTTGCGAAACCGAAACCGAAATCACACGAAAACAGACTACTTGGCGTAGTAACACATGTGCAGAAGCTCCGCACACGTAGCTTCGGCTTTGCTGCCACAGAAAGGGGTCGCCGAGTATACACTGCCACAGAGCCGCTCCAAGTCTCGCAACTGCTTTGGTTTGTTAAACATCAATTGTTGATGCAGTACTGGCTAGGTAGTTTTATAAACATTACATGTGTACTGCTATGGTAGAGGTATAGTGACTAGAATATACTTAGTATATTCTAGGCACTATAGTACAGATGTCACGTCTGGTTTTGTAAATTGTACACTTAGGCACCATTCACCGAAGTTGGTCTACGTGGCACTATCCTGACCTACCGTCCCCGCAAGCACAAGAGCTACATATCACCTTACTGCTTCTGGGGCTAGTAATACGCACTTTGGTGTTGGCATCGTTACGCAAGTGTAAGCAACTGGTTATATAAAACATATGCGACTGCTTAATACGTCTGTGTAGAACATGTGTACATATCTTTAACGTAATTTAGTAACGTTTCGCTCAATAGAAATCACACCATAGTTACATTCCTCGCACAAGCTGCGCTTAACTTCGGTTCTTAGGGTATATGTGGGGTCTGCTGAATTTTTTGTGTCACTCGAAGTAACTTTGTGTTCAGCAGCAGACATTATCTAAGAGTTAAACGCACTGGGAGCCTTCAGTATGGCTGCGCAACTTTCACTATATATGCAAAGTAGAACTTATTTTGCTTGAAGCTCTATAGCGCTCATAGGAATGCGATTAGCATTACGGCCTCATGCGCAGCGAAAAACAAATCGTACGGTGCTGTCTAGAAAGGCAAACACTGGTGACATCGTACCTATATACAACGATAGGAATGTATCACTGTAAACGGCGTAAACACGATGCTACAAATATTTACATCGAATACTCCACAGAATAAATTTGTTTGTAGCTATCGGGCTCTTTGCATGACGTAAATAGTTTAGTGTACTGGAAAAGGCTGGATCCCTACGTTTCAAACCTTGCTGAACGAGGCTCTGTATATTGTGACTGTTTACGCTAGTAGCGTATACATGTTAGCAAACATGTAAACTAACGCAATGCAAGCAGACGTGCACACCTTTTCCTCTTTTGTTTTAACTATTGAGGAGTCAGTTTGGTGCAGCTGAATTGTGTATTATTATTTTTATATGGTTCTTCTTCTGGTGGATTTTACACTGTGCGCGTCTATTCACTTACGTCTGTTTCAGTCCTTGCTGTCCTTTTTCATTTCATTTTCTATTACGATATTTATATATAGTTTGTTCTCACTATTCTTGCACTATACTTTTCCCTATACTATTATTGCCCTATATTTCAGATGTAGCAACGCAGCTTTTGCGTTTAAATGTGTTTTGTGTTTAGCATGAGAGATATCATGAAACACATTACTGTAATTTTAAAATTTCGTGGAAGTGTCCATATTTTGTTCCATGCGCCACTATCGTCCCACAGAGAGAGAACTTGTTATAATATATTTCACATGTACGTATGTTTACTTCATCGCAGGCCACCTTCCCTTGAGCAACAGTAAACCAATACTGAAGGCCCTAAAACCCACTGGAGGTACAAGAAGCTTGTAGTTCTCCCGATCCTGGAAGCCAAACAGAGGCGCAAAACCCCATTACAATAAGATAGTAATTAGAAAACTATATAGTTATTTTTCATTTTTTAAGCCAGTGAGGCCTGCTGTTTGACCTATCAGATGGATCTTTAGTATATAGCTTTCGTAAGTGAAATATCCACGGCTCTGCTTCGAGAGATAAGATGACATGCACATCAACCCGGCATATAGCGCAACTTTTTAACAAGCTTTCCCTTGGGTGGTGCTCGCCGCACACAACTTGGGTTCAAGCGTTTTATTTTATTTAATACCCAGCAAGCAGTTGTTACATAAAGCTTCCGCTTGTCCTTTGGTATGCGCGGAATTTTATTTTACGGGCGACCTGATCATCAGCCGCAAATGATCCCTAATGACATCGTTAGCTTTCGCTGCTTGTCTGAAGTGTCGTGACATCTGCCTCGTAACATCGTGCAGTGGCTGAAGCAATTAGACCTCCATTGAAGCAGCTCGACGTGCAATGTTGCTAACAGCTTCGCAATGAAGAAGAGTGGAGGAGTTGTAACGTGTTTTCGCCGACGAGGGAGAAGCGGCAGTTGCAGTTGACGGAACATGCAGTTGGCTCTGTCACAATACGGGGCCCGAGAGGAGGAGGGAATGGGGAGGCGCAGAGACTTGGGTGCATGTAGGCCTGTGCGGCATGATCTTGTGAAACGCTTGTTTCGTTTGTTGAGCACGCGAATGAAGGTGTACGAGACGGCATGGTGAGGGTGTTGGATGCCTATTTATAGTTTGCATCTTCACGATAACGTTCTACATAAACGCTGTAAGGATTATTAAAACCGAGATGATTAAAAAAACGTCGTACTTCACCCTTTTGTAAGTCAAGTAGAGTGTATGGTGTATCAATTTTACTTTCTTTTTCTTGTTTAATTACTTTTTATGCTTAGAAATTGCGTTCATCGCGGTATTTACACAAAGTGGTTCTAAGAGAGAAAGGAAGAGAAAGGCGAGCCCCGTAACTGTCTGTTTCAGCGAGCGACACCTCAACAGTAGCTCACAAGGAATGGGGGTGAGGAGAGATTAAAAGGATAGGAAAAAAAGTGTAGAAAGAGAGAAAGAGGCATGAGGTAAGCCAGAGAGTGACGACATATCGAGGAAACAGGAGAGATGTCGTCACTCTGGTGCGGGGCACGGCACCGCACCAGAGATGCATGTGTTTCAACCGCTCAATTTGCAGGCCACGATTACCTGGGCTGTCTGCTCCTACCTTGCTGGCACGTGCGCACTGGTCCCCGATGGCACTTCACCGGCTTGGCCTGCGTCTGCATTTTTCATGCCGACGCTGAACAAGCAAATCTGGACGCACATCTGGCCGCTAGGGGCATCGACGACTACGCCTGACGGAACCGGCTCAGCATATTTAAGGGAATCACCGGCAGATCACCTCGGGCACGGCACCGCACCAGAGATGCATGTGTTTCAACCGCTCAATTTGCAGGTCAGTGACTACAAATACGCCGTCTGTGTTAGGAGTAGCAATTACTGTTTGATTGCGGTGTCGTGCCCAGCCGAATGGTGTGATGCTTTGAAACGATCTTTGTCACGAATATCTCGTTTCTGTCTGGTAATCTTTGATGTGCTGCTCATGCTGTCGGGTGATATTGAATCGAACCCAGGGCCTATGAGCAAGATCGAGTCTGAGGCTTTCGCCGCAGCTATGTTAACCATACAGAAATTAGAGGAAGGGCATGCAGCCTTGTCAGCGCAATTAAGCGAGACCATTGAAAAACTGACGGCTTCTACGAACGAAGTGGCTCGTTTGACTGAACGCATTTTAGCGCTTGAATCATCTGTCGCGTCACGTTCGGCAACTGGTACCGGTACGCCTAATAACTCCCTGCACCAAATTTCGGATCATTTGACCGAGATTACGTCCAGGTGTAACGATACCGAAAACAGACAGAGGCGGTCTAACTTGCTTTTTTTTGGAATAGAAGATGACCCTAAGGAGGGATGGGCAGCATCTGAAAAAAGAATAATCGAATTCTGCTCCGAAAAATTCAACATTTCTTTGACTGGCGCACAATTCGAGCGTGTGCACAGGCTGGGGAAATTCAGAGACAGCAAACAGAGACCTATAATAGCCAAACTGACTTTCTTTAAAGATAAGCAGCAAATTCTTGCGTCAGCTCCAAAACTAAAAGGGTCAAAATATTCTATCGGAGAAGATTTTTCTCTAGCTACGCGACAGGCACGAAAAAGCCTAATTGAATTCGCTAAAACGCAAAGAAAACCGTTTAAGCTCTCAGTTGACAGGCTACGCATGGATGGCAAAACCTACATACTTGATCATGCCAGCAAAACCGTTATTCTATCAGAAAGATAGCTCGCAACCAAAACATGTCCACCTAAACACCACCAGAAACCTAAATCACATTTGGCGACCCCTTCTTTTCTGATATCATTTACTAACATTAGAAGCATAATACCCAAGCGCGATACAATCTGCTCTTTTCTGGAAGACAACAATTCAGATATACTCGTGCTCACGGAAACTTGGCTATACCCTGCAATCACAAATAACGAAGTTCTTGCTGGCAGTGAAAGATATAACATATACCGCAAAGATCGCGTCGACAGGAGAGGTGGTGGTGTACTTCTTGGTGTAAAAAATACAATCTCTTCGTATGTACTGAATCTTGACTCACCCATTGAAATAATTTGGATAGTGTGTGTGACTAAACACGCTAAAATTCTGGTTGGCAATTGTTACCGTCCGCCTGATTATAATAACACATTTGTACGTGATCTTCGTCATAGCATCAAAAATGCCAAAGATCTTTGCCCTACTGGTGTAGTTTACCTATTCGGTGACTTCAACCTCCCGCTGATTGATTGGACAAACTTCTCATCACCATGCTGCCTTTCCACAGAATTCATTAACTTAGTCTTGGACTTTAACCTCTCGCAAGTCATTGATCAACCATTCCGTGGTTTAAATACGTTAGACCTATTACTAACTAATGCTCCTGATTCAGTGAGGACAGTCTCTTGCCTAAGGGGCTTCAGTGATCACAATTTAATCGAGGTAACGTTGGACTTACCTGTACCATTTGCAAGAATATCCAAAAAGAAAATTCGGGACTACAGCAAAGCAGAGTTTGACAAAATAAGTGCACAGCTCGAAGAATTTTTTAGCAATGTCCTCTTTCCGTCATTCTACAACAGGTCTGTAAATGAAAACTGGGTGCTTTTTAGAGACAAGATGTCTTCATTGATAAACCAATATATCCCTGTTATCACTGTTTCTAATGATCTATCTAATCCCTGGTTCACTAAATCCCTCCGTAAGCAAAGAAACAAGAAAAAGCGCCTGTACTGCAATGCCAAACGCAGTGCTACGCCCTCCGCTTGGGAAAAATACAAGCAGTACTTGACTGACTACTGTAAAGCAATATGCAACGCCAAAGAAAAATATTTTCACAACGACCTACCTTCTCTTCTGCAAAATAATCCAAAAAAATTCTGGCGCCTCATATCCCCTTACCACGGTTCCAACCAGTTGTCATTACTTAATGAAAACAACATTCCGCTTTCAGACTACGAGTGCTCCACTACTTTTAATACCTTTTTTTCATCTGTATTTAGCCAAGAAGATTCTTCTGACGTACCACATATCCCTGATTACAACTTCCAATACATGCAGCCTATTGAAATTACGGTGGAGGGTATCGCGTGTCGAATTAAACAGATTAAGGCATCCTTATCAGCTGGTATAGATGATATCAACTCTAAGGTAATTAAAAATACTGTTTCCATATCTAGCATTACATTATACCACATTTTTCGACAGTCGCTATCGTCTGGAAAACTTCCAGACGACTGGAAAATAGCCAAAGTAGTACCCATTTTTAAATCCGGAGATAAGAACTCACCTAAAAATTATCGCCCAATCTCGCTCACATGCATATGTTGCAAACTCCTCGAACACATAATCGCCTCCCACGTATACAGTCACCTCGAGACTAACAAATTCTTCTTTTCAAACCAGCACGGATTCAGAAAGGGCATGTCATGCGAAACACAGTTACTAGAATTCACTACAGACATTCATTACATCATAAATAATGGCCTACAGACTGATTGCATATTTCTTGATTTCGCCAAAGCATTCGATCGTGTCGCCCATTGTCGCCTTATTTCAAAATTATCTGCCCTCCGATTAGACTCCCTCACTTTATCTTGGCTACGCAATTTTCTGTCACTTCGCAAGCAGTTCACAATCGTTAATAATTCTTCCTCTCCCGCTTCGTATGTCTCTTCTGGCGTCCCACAGGGGAGCGTTCTTGGCCCATTACTTTTTCTTATCTACATCAACGACCTCCCAACTAACATATCATCGCATATCAGAATCTTCGCTGATGACTGCATGCTCTACAGACCTATAAACTGTCTTAACGATCACTCCATCCTTCAAGATGATCTGAACACTATTTCTAACTGGTGCAGCACTTGGCTTATGAGGTTGAATACTAATAAGTGTAAAGTTGTTTCTTTTGGACGTAAACAGGTCATATCTAACTTCACTTACCATATGCAATGTGACAGGCTCTCCACGGCGACTTCTTACAAGTATCTTGGCATCCACCTTACACCAGGGCTTTCCTGGTTTGATCACATCACTAACGTTTGTGCAAAAGCCTCCAAAACATTGGGGTATTTACGCCGAAACCTTCGTCGTTGTCCCACTAACATTCGCAAAATGTCTTACCTAACTTTCGTCCGCCCGCAACTTGAATATGCCTCATCTGTTTGGTCCCCTTCCGCTCAGTATCAAATTAACATGCTGGAAACAATCCAGAACAGAGCCACCCGTTACATTTCTAGAAACTATGACATCAATTCCAGTGTGACTCAGCTTAAACTCCATCATTCCCTCCAAGCATTAAATGTTCGTCGTCACGTGTCCTTGTTATGCCTATTTCATAAGTACGTCTACAGTAACAAAACATCGTCGTTGCACCTTCAACGCCCGCTCTACACGTCACGCAGATTACATAACCATCTCAGCTTCACTCGCATTTTTGGAAACACGAACGCGTTCAACACATCCGCACTACCACAAGCCATCCGCATGTGGAATGATCTTCCCGACGATATCGCCTCTGATAGCAACCCCAACACGTTTCGGCAAAAAGTTCAGACGCATTTCCTTAATATTTCATCTTGACGTTCTTTTACTTCTTTTCCGAGGGTTTTTATGTTACGGAGTGTTCTTATATACTTCATCGCCATGTTTACGTATTGCTGACTTATTGCTTTGTTAATTTTTTTTTGTTATTACTAACCGACATTGTACCGTTTTTATTTTGAAATTTACATGCGATTTTTCACTGTAACCCCCCTTACTCAATGCCTTCTGGCCTGTAAGGTATTATCAATAAATAAATAGGAAAGATGGAAACACGGTCACAGGAGTCCGAGGACGGGGCATCACTTGCGAGAGCTCTTGCCGGCGTCAGGAGGTGGCGTAGAGCAAGTCCAGTCGGTCAGAGCTACGCTGACGTCGGAGATCACGTGGGCACAACCGGTCGGCACGGAATCCAGCGAGCGAGGTATTTTCATTACGAAAAATTGTCGCTGAACATAGATTTGATGGTTTTCTTAAAGAAGTCGAGTCCAAAAAAAAAAAAAACTGTCGTATAGACTTTGAAATACGCGCAATGCTGATTGTCGAGTGGTTTTTCACCTTTTTTGAAATCAATCAACCAATACATCAATTTTTATATTAGAAATTTTGAACCTCTTCACACGAAATAATTTTGACAGAAAGGAAGCCGAAAAGTGTCACTTAACAGAAGTTTAAAGTTCACGTTTAAAGGTAAGTCATTTGCAGGACTTCTCAGGTGTAAGAGCTGAAAGGAGCACTCGTCGAGGAGTGCTCGGTTAGTGCCGCAGGGCTGAAGGGCAGCTGCTCGCAAACAGGCGTACATCAGAGCAGATTCAAGTGGACAAAGGAACTACACAGCCCACGCATCGCTTTCCGTTGTTGCAAGCAGCATATAGACCAGTGAGCACAAGGCATCCAGGCCGAATGAACCAAACAAAACGCAAGTGAACTTAACAAAAGACTTCCGCAGGGTGTTTCCATGCGCAGATGCGCCGACTTGAAGGCCAAACCGATTTATTTGCAGAAAAAATATATTATGATAATACGGTTAGCTGTGTGGGGCCATTATTTCGCGGGAAGACCCGGAATGACGCAGCTGGTGCTGAGGATCACTTTGTGACCTCCAAACATCGCGTCGGGTGGGTTAAGCGCTAAACGAGGTTTTTATTTTACAGAAATCGATTGATATGTGGGGTTTAAAAGCCCAAAACTACCATACGAATATGAGAAATGCCGTTGTGAAGGGCAACCGAAAATTTCGACCACCAGGGGTTCACTAGCGTGCATCCAAATCTAAGCACACAGGCCTACTGCTATTTCGCCTCTATTGAAAATGCAGCAGCCGCTGTCGGGACTCGATCCCATGACCTACAGGTCAGCAGCCGAGTACCTTAGCTACTATACCACCCCGGTGGGGCTAATTTGCAGAAAGGTAACTTCCTTATTCATTCCTGCTTCGCACACTTCTGATTTATAGATATTATATTTGGCTACCCTGTTTGCGAGTGCTAAAAGTTGATTTTTTTTTGCTCGAAAAGATAGCCTAGAAGTTTGCTCACAGTTCGCGCTGCCGATTACTCGCCCTTTGGGGTGAAACATAAATTATATATTCGAAGCAACATCTATTTGATTGAAGACATGCGCAAATTTTGAATTGCCCTACGTGCTCACGGATGTTGAAATTTAAGGGGGAGGTGGTAGGGGGGGAGCTGCAAAACAGAAGAAGTGATAATAGGAACAAACTTCCAGGGACTTACTACAATGCCAATGCCAATCAATACTCTGTCTTCATGCTGTTGCTGTTATCGTTCTGCTGAAAGGTACGCGATTTTTCTGTTTTTCCTTTACAGCCTCCTCGGCGTAATCACTACCGAAAGTTGGAAATTCGCCAGACGACCAAGTTAGTGTTAGAAACTTTATTGCGACACACGATTCGTCTTTTCGGAAGTTTTATTAAGTGAGAGATTAAGTGTATAGCAACATCATAAAAACTTATAATACTATCCCTTCTGTAGAAACAAATGAAACGTAAAAATTGTAACGAAGGAAGGACTTCGACAAAGATGTCACGTCACCCCTATTTCCGACGTCCGACTTTTTTTTTCTTTGACGATGAGACGTTGTGATGACATTCCAGCTCATGGGTCCTTTGGAATATGGAATGAAAGAAATGTACGTAAAAACCATTATATAACCTTTGTGAATATAATCATCTTGTTATAATCTGCTCTTTGTGTCTCTAAAAGCACTCCGATTAAGCTTCGTAAACTTCGCTCTCTGAGGGTCTTTACTGAATAAGTACCGTGTAAGCCAAAAAAGGAAAAAAAGAATACAGGACACTGTAAACATCGTAAAAACCTGGTCACCCGCAGACACGCACACGAACATATAGAGGGAACGACACCAATGCAGAGGTATGTCACATCCGCTTCAGGTGATTATCTTGTGTCATTTAACTGTCAGTGACTATTTATTGAAAAGAAGTATCGCCGCTGAAAAGAAAAAAAAATCACAGCATATCTACGGATTGAATGACGATGAGTGGGACGAAGAGTTCATCAGTCCGTCCATCCGTTCTAACGTGCACACGTCTTTCTTTGCATCCTTCCTTGCGTCCATGAGGCTGTCTGGCAGTGCATCTGTCTGTCTTTCCATGGATCTGTCTGTTTGTACGCTCATCCATCCATCAGTGCATTTGCTTGTCTGTTTGTCCGTCCATGCGTCTGTCTGTCCATCTAGTGAACACTTCAATCACCACCATCTTGGACCTGTTTATAACATCTGCATCGGTTTATTCCACCAGTAACCATCACCTATTGGTGAATCCTGGAACGAGGTGGCTACGTACTACATTCATTGGGGACGACCAATCCACGCCCTAAATAGCTTCGCCCCTAAAAAGGAGTAGCAGCAGACATATAGAGCTACAGCCCCTGAATTGACACTTACGGCAGTGCGCATGGGCAGTGGATGAGAGCGTCAGTTTATAGGTTTTCTTTTGCTGCATAAGAGCCTTGAGTTGATAGTAGCTCTTGTGTCATTCCATGTGTTAGACCACGTGCCTATCTACATTAGCAAAAAGTTAATACTATGTATACGTACCCAGTAGCTCGTCTTTCAATATGACTCCAGCATAGTGTAAATTCCAAGGTGTGTTAGGCGAAAGCCTGTAGATATTCGACTCACCAATGCGTTTTGCTTGTTTTTCTTTGTTTTTTTAGTCCCAGCAAACACGGGATTGCTGAAAGAATGTGAGGAGGAGTGGCCAGGCAACAGCTGTGGCACTGCGACTGTTGGTATGCGCCCCCGTGCCACCAGGTGATTGCTGAGAAAGTGCGAAGGAGAGATACCACAGCTGGCGCCATTGCAGGGCACGGACGAATGAACGCTAGAATGCGACTGTAAAAGCTGTTGCCCTAAAAATTGCAAAAGCACCACCACTTCTCCAAACAAGAAGGTGAACGGAAACCGCCTCCAGATACACCCGCAGGGTCCACTTCTTCTGGTGCCGCTTTTCGCGGTCGCTTCAAACGGTGTATAATCGGATTGCTTATGCTGATTTAGCCGCCAGCCGATCCGCTTTATAGTTACCATCCTAGGACAAGGAAAAAATTTCTGAAAGAAAGTATTCCATCTTTGATTCCGAGAACCCCGACAAAACCTTTCAAGACGCATTGTGCCGCTATCGACTTTTGCGAGCTGCTCCCTTTCCTCTCGGCATAATCGAATCAGTTGACGCTTCGATCGGAAACGTAAGTCAGACATGAGGAATAAGGAAAAAAAAGTAAACGACAAATTTGGTGGACTGACTCAGGCATCAGGTGCGGGCGTGGGAAAGTGAAGACGAAGCGGAAGAACGACTGTCAAAGGGTTCGCTTTGGTAGGCAATGCTGCCGGGAACTGTCTTCTGTCGTGAGCAATTCTGTGCCGGAGAACTCACTTAAGAAAGCGAATGATTTCACCAGTGAAAGTAGAAGCAAAAAAAAAGAAGTTATTCTGACACGTCATAACTTTCACTTAAGCGGTGCAGAAAATATAGAAAGATTGCGATATATATATATTTGACGCTTCCTGATCGATGCGGTTGCGTAGAGTGCGTATTGTAATTGTGGGATAGGCATACGCTATTTTCTCGTGTTCTTATTTTTTTGAATTGGCTATGACTTTGTCAAGAAAATATCACGAAATAAATATTGCGATATATATTAGCAGACACGACCACAACGCGTTCGCGTGTACATGTAAGTTTATGTAAGAAAAGAATACCGGTTTGTGCACCTTTTATCCTGGGAACTCCTAACGTTTGAAGAAAGGAAACGTTATTGAAGATTCTTGAACTACACGGCTAGATAAACAACCGTGATGACGTACGTCTCAAGTGAAAAGCTATTGAAGAATCTTAAATTACATGGCCAGGTAAATGATCACTATAGTGTGCGTATCAAACTATTTAATAGACAAGACGTCAATGTAGCCTTACAATCCAACACCGCACGCTGGAACGCGTGTCAAACGCCACTTTCTCGCAGCGAACAGCATACGACTAAAACCGTTGTGGACAGTTTTCGGAATTTGCATGTAGTATTTTGTGTCATCTCATATGACGCTTAATTGGATGTTTGTATGGCATCGGTCACAGCTGTTGCAAAAGTTGTTTGATGGAACGGTCTTGTTTCATGACAAGCTGTGCCGCAAAAGACTAGCAACAATCCGGCTAACTTCATGACGTGGTTCGTACATGTAGAACGTCAAGAGAACGAAGGTGAACTTTGATGATTGTAAATTTGATGATCCAATGGTGGCTCTTCAGATATACATGATTCAGGAAACACACCCACATGTTGTCCGTTGTCTCAAGAAGAAAAAGCTGCGTTACACTATATACAAAATCTGAGCATTTGACAAGTAGGCAGATGGAAAGCGGAGGATGTTCAATATTTTTAAGCCTAACCTAATTTAAACACATGGAACGCCTTACGTGCTAGCCCTGCCTGTCGACGTTCGAAATTTGGTCTGGTTACAAAATTTAATGTTGAGAGACTTCGGTGAACGAACACAGCGCAAAAAAAAGTCAGTTTCCGTCTTTCACTTGGTTGACGAACTTAAGAGATAACTGAGAATGACGCTGTATCTTCATCAACGAAGAAGATTCCCAAGTGGCACGCACCGCTTAATTATCATGCACGCTTCGCCATAATTCAACTATCCTCTTCGAGTTCAGCCACCTGATGTGTACCAATCGAAACAATTAGAGGCTTTGGGTAGAGGCCTAAATTCAATATACGTTGAACGCTTCGTGGTTCTCACGAGCTATCTCCTGGTAGCTACATGTGCCAACTTTATGTTCATATTTAGCAATTATTCTGCCTCACAGACCCCTCACCCTCGCCCTCGTTTCTTGTGATTTTCCACAATTTCTCAACTCGGCAACATCGTGGAAACAGGAGAGTTTTTTATCACTCTCTAATCAACTAAGGTTGTGGTAGCAACTACTCAACTCCTGCCTGCTTTCTATTACCATGTGTCACTTGACTACATCGACGAAGCCTGTAGCAAATGTTTAGTGGTTGTAAGCACTTGTCTTGTTACTTGCTGGCTCCAGTTTGTCAGCTTTTAAAGAAGACTACAGATTATGAGGACTGGACAAGCGAAGAAATTTTTGCTTGAAGAGGTCGTTGAAGGCAGCTAAAACCCGATATTTCTTGGAATGAGTTGTTACATAGTGGACAAAGAAAAAAAAACGAAAAAAAAAAACGCGTTTTTTGTATTTTTGTGAGTGACTCCTTATCATCAGCATCTGTTTATTTTCTTTGGAAAACATGGTGGGTGTGACAAGTGGACTTTTTTGTTATGTCAGTCTGACATTTGCTTTGTTAAATATTTATTACAGCTTGTAGCTTCCGAACTTGCACGTGCATGTTCAATGGAATCACTCTCTCATATCGCCAGCCTCATTCGCATCAATACTAAAAGAGTTTTCCCGTACAACTGCGACGTGAGTTAATATAAAGGATCAGTATCTGTAGGGAACCACATAATGGAGCAGAGGTGTACCACCAGATTGTACTGGCCATCGTGTGTTCTAAATTAGAACTTGCATCATAACTGACGTCCCTTGATGTGTGATTCTCTCTAGATCTACGGAAACGCTGTCCGATTCGTCTGGTTTACCATGTCTGTCGCATCAACAAATGAATCTATTGAAGCTTCATTACGTTCTTGTCAAGTAAGTGGGCAGAATATTTGAAAAGGAAGTTTCATTCGCACGTTCGAAAATGGCGCGCATACAAGTTTTATTCAGCAGGTTAAGCAGAATTGCTTTTTGGAGATAAAAGGTAGTCGTGGGCGGCGAGTGCGATATTATAGGTAGTTAATAACGATCGTCCATATTTGAAAGCAGTGGCTGAGTTGTCCTCAAATATTGTAAGCATAGACGTCAAAATCTTCACGCCAGCCGTTTTAACGAACTTAATTAGAGTAATGACTCAGAAAATGCCTGAAATGAACCAAACAATGAATGAAAGTTATTATCTTTCAAAGAAAGGTGTATGGTGTGCGTGCAGAAAAGAGCCTGTCGCTAAAAGAACTCATTGCTGCCTGTGACCCAGTAATAAAGCAAAAACTGTAGTTGTGACGTCATTTGCTATTCTCGTGAACAAACTGTATTTTCGTGACGTTCGTGCTGAGTGGATGGTTCAGACATGCAACTCAATCTTAAGGAAGCAAAGACAGTGTCGTCATTTATGAGTCGTTTCCCACAGATGTCCTGTCATCTGCTCTTCAAGAGGGCCAGCAGGAGATAGCAGGCCTTCTTAAAGCCTCTCGGCATATCATATTATCATTTTGGTGAAGCCTAAAAGCGGAATAAGCACGCGAAAGGCAGTAACAACAAAATTAATCGGTAGTATATGAAATATTACAGAGCAACTCGATATGACGTAAATGAGGTGTTTGGTGAACGAGTAATGGTATTTTCTATACTAACATAGCAATCAAACAAAACTTGCAGAATATCAAAATAAAGAATCAGCATCATAGGTAGGCATTCGTAGAAAAAAGCTCAAATCATGTTATTCTGTTAGTTCAGAATATAATTACACTTTACGTACAATCAGAAAGTACTGTTCCACTGTGTAGGTACGGAAGGTTACTGCGGTGCGGATATTCAATTTCATGCTGTAAGTGTGCTGGTATGGAGTGCTTATTATCTTGTGTGATAATCCCGCACGATAGACCACAATGCGGGTACGTAGCTAAACCGCATAAAGGCCGTGTTAACTCTGCAGCATACACGAATGCTCAAAGCAGCCAATAGGCGTGCACTGCCACTTACGGCATTTCTTGCCCCGTGTATGCGCCGAGCGAAGAGTGAACGATTTGTGTTTGTCCTTTAAACGTAGCAGTCAGAGTCTTGCTTTAAGCACTGACATTATTTGGCTCTCATGTTAGCAGGAGTTTCGACAGTAGCTCAGGAGCGTTTCCTGGCCGCTTTCAAGAAGAACCTTTCAATTGTGGCGTCTGGTGCAGCTTGCGTAAGGTATGTGTACATTGTGATGCCATCAGTGAGATTATGTAGGCTGCAGAAGGTGCGGCACCAGTTACAAAAGAAAGAGCGATATAGCTAGAGAAGAAGAAACGACTTGGCGGCGTTTTGTCAGAGTTGCACAAAGGTGGCCTACATAGTTTTATTAAAGTGAAGTTTTCTATCTTTCAATAAATTGGCTCTACGAAAATACCCCGTACTCCTCTGGTGGGAGTTTAGATGGCTGTAATCATGTATTAACACCCTCGGCATGAAGGGCTAACGCTGAGTATCGTAACGGCGCGGATGAAAACCCCCTATGAGCTCTAGTGTTTGGTATACACTGATTTGCATCGCAAACATCCTGGGTTGTCACGTAGTACCACTTTCAAAGTGCGGAAAAGCAGAACTTTTCGGTGTTCTTCATTTCTCCTCCAAGAAGGAAAAAAAAAGAATTCGCAAGTTCATTTTCTCGTTTGAGAAGAATTCTTGAAGGAAACAAACCCTGCTCCTTCGGGAACAGCCTTTTCTTTGTGCTTTGACATATCTCTCGCAACAAGAGGCGCATAAAATCGTATCAATGCGATACCCTTAGCGACACTGCTATCCTCTCACAGTAAGCACAGTTCTCCGTGCATCCACGTGAACGATTTTGGAAACAGCAGTGGGCTGAGGTCTGCTGTGCAACGAGTGCATCCTCAAATTTGAAATTGGAGCTCTCGTGTTCAAACACGGCCTTATCTGTTCGGTGGAGCTTGATGTATGATAAGTTTGTGTCTGCCCTTAAACGTACGTTGCTGTGTTTGCTTGCAATGGGGAATGGGGGAGATAGGTGCGACTGTGCACGTAGTACGTGCTTTATAACGCCGCGTGGTGGGTTCAGGTTGAGTGCATATTTGGGTGAATTTTTGTGGGAGCACGTGGGTTTGTATTTGTCTGTGAGTGCGTGTGCGGGTGTACCCTGTTTACGTGCAAAAGCTCAGAGAAAGGGAGTCTCATGATATCTATTTCTGTATGTGTTTTCTATGTCCTTTTTTTGAAGGACTGCACAGTAGGGTAGTCTCTCATTTGAGGCCAGTGTGTGTTTAGTAATGTTGCAAACTTTGGCACTGCATGCAATGAAGAAATGTAAAATGCCACCCGCTGTGGTGATAGCGGTGCTAGAAGACTGACTTAAACGTTACATTATCAGATGCAGGCCACAGTCGCCTCATTTCAATGTTTGAGGCATGTGTGCTTAGATTCAGGTGCACGATAAAGAAGCCCAGGTGGTAGAAATTTTTAGAGCCTTGCCCTATGGTGAGCCTTATAATCATATAGTGATTTGGATATGCAAAAAGTTCAGAAATGTAATGCCGCGCGCATAAACGGACCCACATAAATGTGGTGGAAGCGGCGGCTGCTGAGGACATTGTCAACAAAAGCAGTTAGTAGGAATAGCTCATAACAGCTCATGCTGTAAAATTAACGTGAGATTTCAAAGGGAAGCAACGATTTTTGGTCGCTTTGGACAGCACACATCTTATCCTCTTCTTAGAGGCTTGGGGAATTCCTTAGAAATAAGGAAACATAGATGCATAAAAACAATGGTTAGTTTTTGTGCTGAGAGGCTCCAACAAGGCTAAAATGATGGTAGCCTCGAGGTTTAGCCTATACTAGCGCTGATGTAAACATTCGCACCTATTAAATAGCGAAATCTTTACTTATCTGTCTGATGTAACACGCTGAAAAGGGTCTTTATTTACAATTAATGAGAATGACCATGACCTTGTTTGCGTTTATTTACAGAAATTTTGTTGTTGTGAATATTATGAATAACTTGTTCTGTTTATAGAAGTAATGGCTTGCTCAGGGCCTAATTCTGCTTTGTAGATTGAGCTCACAGTGGCACGTTCACAAAATAGGCGTACAACTATGTGCACAATACGAAGAAATCGTCATTGAAAGTATCATTGTTTCGACAACGGGTTAGATGTGGAGGCTGCCTCGAAAGACCACAATGAGTTCATGCCCACTGTGAAATCTTCACATGTGGAGAGAAATTTGTTGCTAGCATGACACCCTCTGGTATAGTAACATTGAAATAGGAGCACCAGTTCTGTATTCTTTGACATCAAGAGAAAATTGGTTCCTGTCTTGCCTTGGTGCCTGCATTTCCCACAAGAAAAACGAGCAGATGCCACACACTAGCTAGCACGAAAATGAAGCAAGAACTGTGTCATAGTTAAGCGCGATGTTACGCCTGGTGGTTCTTGTTGGATGCATATCCAGAGAGATATATCTTGTAACATAAAGTGGCAGTTTAACTATTTCTGTTAAAAGAGCTAATTAGCTTACGCACTACTGAAGTTTGTGTGCATCCGCTAGTCTCCATGTACAGTTTTCAAGTCTAATTTCACGTGTTAAGTGACTTTGCCAAGTCATATGCGTCTGCAAGCGAAATATATACAACACGCACATAAACGACGTACATAACACGATTTGCAACTTATGTTGCAAATTGTGCAAGACTGGTTGTTTCCAAGTTTTTACAGTGTATAGTATTCTTACATGAAGTCCTGACTTGTTGCAAATACCATAAACCATGCCTAGTTTAATGTATTTGACTCATGTGAGCGACAATGATATTACACGCAACATTATAGGTCAACCAATGGTTTCATAAGTACGAGAGTGGATTGGGAAAAAAGCCCCAGGAGAAAAAACACAGCCATGCGTTGCGGCATGGTCCTCTTGCACATGCAGTCTGCGAAAGTGAGCATCCAGCTGGCTTCGAGAGGATGAGTGAAATGTACTGCTAAAAAAAATTTCTTTTACAGCGAAAGATGTTATCAGATCACAACAAGGGTCAATTGAGCCGTAGTCATCCGTCGCCGCCATCGGGTGCGGTAACGACTTTTGCGCGAAGTAAGAAAATAAAATAAGTAAATAAGAACCCCATGAACACAATGAAATTCGAACTGGGTTCCCCTGCGTACCAGCCTTGTATTCTATCATTCAGCCACGCTGGCGCTCGACGCTCCGTTGCAAACTGGCCGTAGGCTGCCTTGATGTCGGGAAAGAAATCTCGTTATTATGAGCAATGAGTCATTTTATGAAATGTTCCGAAGAAACAACCATGCGTCATACAATGCGAACTGCACAACGAGTGAATTGTCGAGTGCCACAACCAATTAAAAAAGCTTCAGGCATAATTTTTTATCGTCGTCAGCCACGGCATAAAGAAATTGCATAAAATTCCTCGCAAGCATGTTGCGAGTACCACGCTTCTCCGAAGAATGACGAAAGATGGCATAGTAATCATCTTCATTCTACACAAAAATTATGAGCTATCATGTAGTGGGTACCCTGCCAGTGTGATTGTAACAGTTAGCCAAATGGTGTTTACAAAAGGCTCTGAAAGGTAGCTCTTCCAGCTTTCGCTGTGACTGTGCAGCGCGTTCCGCGCAGGCCTGGTAGTTTCTTTAAGGCAGCTTTCCGCGAATCTTATAAGGTATAGTAAAATAGTCAACGGAAAATTCATGGCCATCTCAAGAAACAAGCTCCACTTTAACGACACAACGTACTTAGTTTACTCTTCAGACTTCATCAAAGGTGAACTACCTGAAAAATCAATACCGAATGCTGCCAAAACCTCACCGTACATTAAAGAACGCTACTGCACGCAGGGCACCTAGAGATGACGAAAAAAAATCACAGAATATCCACGGAGTGAAAGATGATAAGGGGGACGAAGCGCTGGAGGGTTTCATCGTTAAGCCGTGAACCATCGGTGAATATCGCCGACTACATCATCGAATCAAACACTGCATATATTTATACAAAATATTTTATTATTGTTAAGTGGTAGCTATACGTCGCTTCCATTCCCCCTCATTATAACGGCTTTATGGTCGGCGAAGTGATGGATCGGCGATGGGGCGTAGTGGGATGTTTGAGAGGATGATGTAGTGGGCAGCCTGCAATGATGGAACTAAAGGCGGTCACGTAGAAACAAGGAATGGACTTAGTAGAAAAATCTATGGTTCGTTAGCGCGCACCTGGATACAAGTACAAGACCATCTTGCATTTTATATTGGCTATTTCTCAAGAGTATTGGTTATGTGGTCGCTGAAGTGGTGGATCGGTGATGGGGTGCAGTGGGATGCTTGCAAGGTGGCTACATACACCAACGAAGAAAGGAGAAGCTAGTGGTTTCCCCCTCTTTCACTGCGCCCTGCTCAGCCTGTATGAGTACTCCTCACCCTCTCTCTCTTTTCCCACCTCCTTGCTTTCCTACAAATGGCTATGGTATGTTTTCTTTATATTTATGTTTCTCTCTGTTTGTCTATATGCCTGCCAATTTATTTTTCTTTAGTTATTTTGTTTTTTCGGTGTTTCGTTGTCTCTTTCTTTTTCTTTTTATATTTTCTCGTCCTGTCACCCATAGCAACGCAATCATATGGTTCCCATATATTCTCTTTCGGCTAGAATGCCTGTATAACAGAATTTTTTTTTTCGGTGATCTCCTCCAGACTGTGGGTACCCAGTCTGAATCTCGCCCCACCAAGAAATATTTTTTCCTCAAGTCACACCAACTTTTTTCTACTCTCTACTGCTCTTCTCATCTCCTCCTGGTTTCCGTTTTTCAACGCATTTCCAAGCGCAGAACACAGCGAAGCCAGGCGCAGCTCTGCCAAGTGGTTGTTAGGGAAGGCGAGCATCTGTGGTAGATCCAGCGCGCCATCTCCAGCTTGCCCAGTTCCGCTCTCAAATATGTTGAAGGTGAGTTACAGTGCATATACAAATCGCGTCTCGATGTTATAAACAGCAGCACATTATTTATCAACACATGACCGTCCAGTCTGTAATCGTATACGCCGCCCCTTGGCCCAATAACCAAGTCAAATAGTTTATAGTAGCTTAATGCACATAATTCTCAAGACATATGGTTATACACGTGAAACATATAAATATGAACGCATGCTTTATTTTTTTGCGAGCTTAAGCTTTTGAAGTCTTCTCGCGCATGCCGTTGTCAAAATTAGTATTAAGAATCATAAGCAATGGTCACCATGCAATGAGAACGTTTCTCCGAGCCAGGTATAACGTTCCAACTACGTTTAACAAGCTCAAATGTCTTTGTTATACAAACGGGCTCCCTGACAAAAAGTCAAGTAAAAGACTATAGGTGATCGTCTAGGGTCGTCAGGGCGTGAGCCTTCATTTACTAGAAAACGTGGCACAGCCCCCTCACCTATGCGATAATGAACGGGGACACACGGGAAAACAACGCAGCGGGCGCTGAGAAAACTGCGCAAAGCACGTTGACGATATCACGACGAGAGCATCAGCAGGCAAAAGTGAAAGCGGGAGCAATCAAATCATGAGGAGATGGCCCCTTAACATGTCAACCAAAGCAGGGCTCCAGTGTTTGGCGAGACAGGAGCGCGAATTCCGAATGCCTTCCCGCCCGGCATTATCGTCCATCACTCTGGCATATATCGTCTCCCCGTTTCCATCTGTGAGTCGCGAAAGGCGGCGCGAAGCGTCCTAGCTCGACGTCACATTTTTTACCCAACGCGATGCTGCGTAGTGTACCGGAAAAATGCGAACGTAACCTGCAGAGCATCTTTTCTTTGAAGAACAAATAAAGAACAAAAGGAAAGCAGTATCTGCTAGACGCCTGTTTTTGCACCGAGTGGACAAAGTGGCATGAGTGTTTTGGAGGAACATCGAGTCTTATTGATTGATTGATTGATTGATTGATTAATTGATTGATTGATATGTGAAGTTAAACGTCCAAAAACCACCGTATGATTATCAGAGACGCCGTAGTGGAGCGCTCCGAAAATTTCGACCCTCTGGGAATCTTTAACTTGCAGCCAAATCTAAGCACACGGGCCTTCCTCATTTTCGCCTCCATCAAAAATGCAGCTGCCGCAGAGTCTTGTTCAGTCTTACGCACTGCCACTTCACCTTTAAAAATACTTATTTTTGGAAACTAGTTGGTCGTAAATTCTGAAGAGTGCTATTTCTTGGTGTCCACTCAGTTGAACACTTCACCACTGGCACAGTTTGCTTTATGCACTAGTGTAGTGGAATAGTGCGTGATCTGAAAAGCATTTCACTTTGGAAACAAAAAATAACAAAAAAGCAAATGAAACGTGCTGAAAGTGTTGCCCGTGTGCCAAAATTTGCTGCCACCTAACTGTCGGCGAAAGCTTCGAGGTAAATCGCGGCCGGCGTTTACAAAACTCACTAGGCCCTTTAGCTATTGAAGTGTCGCTGCGTCGTCACCGTTCGAGCACAACTATCACAAATTCACAACGGTCCTCCACCAGCGCTGCTGATGTAAACTAATGCAGCTGTACATGTAGATTTAGGTGGGAGCTGTTTTCTGAAATTCAGACCCTGATTACAACCAGATGAGAGTGTTGAACTTTCCTGCCCTATATTTGCTGGCGGAGAGCAACGAGGAGAGAACCCTGAGTATTTTTGAGGAACTCAAAATGTAGTAGCTTATAAGCGCAAATAGTCGTGCATTCCGCCATGAAGCTGGGTGCTCATTTGATTTGTGAAATCAATATGCCATATATATTATACGCGCTGACAATAGATAATGATAGATATGTGGGGTTTTACGTCCTAAACCCACCATATGATCATGAGAGGCGCTGTATTGGAGGGCTCAGGAAATTTTGACCACCTGGGGTTCTTTAACGTGCACCCAAATAGAAGCACACGGTCCTACAACGTTTCTGCCTCCATTGAAAATGCAGCCGCCGCAGCCAGGATTCGATCCCGTGACTTGTGGGTCAGCAGTCGAGTACCTTAGCCACTAGACCACCGCGGCGCGGGGCGCTGGTAATAGATAGAGTCAGCACATTTGTCTCACAACGTTAATGTTTCAGAATTGGCTGACTTACATTTTAGAGTGTCAACATGCTGTCTTAACTCAATAAACACAACATAATTCTTACGCTATTCTCGCGTTTGAGACATTGTTCATGATTACCATAAAAACTCAAATGTGTTGACGCTGCTATGACGTTTGCACGATAAACATTTTCACATTACGTTGCGCTTGCAATTTAGAAGATAAAGACGCAGTTCTGAAAAAAAGGGTTGAAATTGAGCAGCTCTGTTCAATAAGAACTCGGGTTTTATGATTATGTAATTAGTTTGAACTTCTTTTTAGTAGTAGTTCCACGCGCAGTTGCCACGCGCCCTTATTTATCTATTTTGATCTATTCATGTTTCACCGACAAAAGCTGTTACGTATCACTGCTCGGCCCGGGAAGAGGGGTAGGGTTGTTGTTTATGACATCAAAAAATTAACAAAGGTAAACTGAAAAGTGTATGTATTGGGCCCTGAGTTATAAACTTCAAATTTTATTTTAAGTCAAGCACAGCAAAGGCTGGCATTTTCAGCGATGCAACTGAGGCAAGCGAGTAAGGGAGGAATGAAGCAAGCCATTTTAGAGACGTGAATGAGTACTGCAGCATATTTTGTCTTCGTCTCTGCCGTCCTATAGCTACAGCAAAAAAAGTACCAGCTCCCTCTCTCTCCATGAAATTCCAGCTTGAATTAAATGCTAACGAGCAGACAAACAAGCAGCAACCGCTTCACTGAATGGTGTTCCCAAAACCAAATGAAATGCTGTCGTTTAGGAAAAGTAAATATTATTATCAGACACTCGCTATTGAAGAGGAGAGTGAATTACTTCTGGTGAGCTAAGTTCACCAATGGACAACTAAATGTGCATACACAGGCACTCTTTCCTTCCTGTTTCATCGAAACGCAGCAGTCGTAGTACAGAAGCAAACTCAGCAGTGCAAGGCCATTGCCGCACAGCCATAGCGGCAAATTAATAAAGACGATTGGGCCAGTTGGTGCTACATGATCAAAGTATACTGCACGGTAGAAATCACGGACGGGGAAAAGACTGGTATCTGGTAAATGGCTAATGCGTGTTATGAATTTGATACTCTGCCTCGTGCTTCGGGTATATTATGAATTTGATACTCTGCCTCGTGCTTCGGGTATATGAAATTTGTCATTTGTTGAAATGCTAACCTTGCTTTCTTCTTTTTTTTCTGGTTTGTCAGATATAAATTGAGTTCGTGATAAAAATTGGCCCCGTATCTGCGTGCTAATCTGTATATGTCGTCGAAAGACATCTTGCGTGTGGAGAGAGTGAGCAAAACGTTTATTTGATGTTCTGTGCATGAAAGTCGGTGAATGGTATTTTGGAGGCGCTACGTTATAGTGTCTCGAGCATGCAGCGGAGGCGAATGAGTGCATCAAGTACAGTCACACGTTAGACACTAGCGATATCTGGCAGTTATCCTGGAAAACAGAGCGCGCGCTGTACGCGCCCGTCTCTGAGGTGATAAGGTGTAAAACGCAAGGCGGCGGGTAGGTGCCGCCACCGTGTCGTGTTAGCAAAGCGTTGAAAACACTTGCCGTTTCGTGCAAGCGTTGCATGGCCAGCGCAGCGTTATAAGGGCTACGATCGTTAAAATTACGTATGTATACATTTTCCAGTGAAAAATAGATACATAACATTGACGTGTTGTTATGGTGCCTAAGATATGCGCAATAAGTGCTTTTTAATTTACAATCACAAAAGTAGGCACGCTGTATTTTGAGCAATATTGGTGGGCGCTGTGGATGGGGTAAGCCGTTCGGGGTATCGGCTGGTGCCGTTTATAGTACCGGGTAGCGTTAAGGGTAGACAAACAGACAAATGGACAGACAGACCAAAGTTTTTGCGTCGAAGGTTTCCAAGAAGGACTATCGTCTTTAATAAACCTTCAATTGATAGCCTGCGCTCATCTTTGTTGTTTTCCCATCCGTGTCCACTGCTTTTGAAGTTTTCTCTTTCCGGAAGGTAGTGACTACGCTTTAAGCCATAATTTTTTGAAGTATAAAAATAGCAACCACTGTGCCATTATTCTTCTCTCTACTAATAAATAAAGCATGTGATACCGATCAGTAATGAATCATGTGCAGTATATTTTTTGATGCTCTTTGTGTCTGATGACAATGAAGAAGTATCGCTCAGCATGTAGGAGTGGAGGGGAAAAGGTTAAAGCCCACATGTCTTGCTCAATCAACAAGGTGTGATGCTTCGTTGTTATTTTACTATTATGTTACGCTGCATTACATATGTTAACACTATTTCCTGCTCGACATGGCAATTTATACGCTTTTTATTTCAAACGAGCTATCAGCACCATCGTGGCTCTGTAGTAGAGTATTCAACTGCCAAGCATAGGGCCCGAATTCACATCCCCATCGACCCTGGGTATTTGTTCCTTCGTTTAGTTTTTTAAGTCCCTCGGTTGCACCGCCGACGCCGGCAGAAGTGGTGATGGTGATGCGCGCAAGACAGGAACGAACACTTCAGAGCTGCGCTCTGAACTTGAATTACTTGATGTATACGCGAGAATCTGTATGTATGCGAAGGAGAACGCACTGATAGTTGAAGTAAGCCCACCGATCGTGTATTATCTAGGTTACTTTATGCGAGCCGATAATGCTAGCGTCCTGAAGCAAAAACAGCTTAAAAATTTCACCATTGTCAAACGACAATGTTTGTGCGTATAGGTGCGCATGTGCAATAAGGCATGCACGGCATCAGAAAAGCCCCGCCGCGGTGGTCTAGTGGCTAAGGTACTCGGCTGCTGACCCGCAGGGCGCGGGTTCGAATCCCGGCTGCGGCGGCTGCATTTTCGATGGAGGCGGAAATGTAGGCCCGTGTGCTCAGATTTGGGTGCACGTTAAAGAACCCCAGGTGGTCTAAATTTCCGGAGCCCTCCACTACGGCGTCTCTCATAATCATATAGTGGTTTTGGGACGTTAAACCCCACATATCAATCAATCATCTGCACCAGAAAAGACACTTCTTTTTTTTTTCATTTTCTTCGACAGTCTGCATTCGCTATGTTTAGAAGGACGTTGCAATGCATTGTAGCATTACGCACTTATGCACACACCAGTATTAAGTTATACCACTGCACGTTTCTCTGACTACGTCATTCCGGTATCACTTGGGTTAAGGTGACGTGATCGGCTGTATAGAAAATACATGCAATCGGCTATTGCTTTAGCTGCTGTACCAACTGTAATGAATAAAACATCTGAGTGTTTCCTGTTTTAGCGCTGTGGGTAGATACGCTTGACATTCAGTGTATGCATTTAAAAAAAGGGGGAATCTCAGTAATGTGCCACAGTATTGTTTAGATGTCGTACTGTTTTTTTTTACCTTGCGTGTGTCGAACCTTCCTGTGACGCACGCAGCAGCTGTGTAAAGCCGGTAATTACAAAATTGATCGGATAAGTAGACGACAGGAAATTGAATTTGTGATCCCAGCTGCAGGGAGGCAGAAAATACACGGCAGTGAAATGAACACGGTACAGGGGCCCTTTTCTGGCAACAAAACAAATAATATGGTAGACCTATTGTCTCCTAACTTTGCAGAAGACCTGTGGTGCGTATTCTAGCTCTCACAGGGTCGACATATTACGCTAGCTCATATGTATTTAAGGTGATTGTTATCCTCAACAGCAAAGCACATGGAACACTGGTTGTTTCTAAGTTTTCACAGTGTAGTGTTCTTACATAAAGTTCGCCATAGTTGCTACTTGCCTTAGTGTGGTGTCAGACGTGATTTAGTCATAGCAAACAATGCAAACACTGGAATACAAATAGGACGCGTGTTTCATCAAGATGCAAGGACTACTTGCTTTTTCTGACTTTTTTTTCTTCTGGCATTCAGGCATTTCGGGTAATTGTCATGGATACGATCAGATTATCGGAAAGGCCCACACACCGTCCTTTAGTCGAACCAGAATCACCAAACGTGTACAGCGCTACCATGGGAATGTACAGGGAATCGAATGCACGGTTGCTCGACACCTTCAAGAACGCGTTTGCTCCGACGCTAACCAGTAAAACCAACGCAAGTGACGACAACCTGCCAGCTCCACGGTTCATCGACATTGGATGCGGCACAGGAAATTTCACCCTCAACTATCTTCTGCCACGCTGCTTCTGTCAGTGCCTAGAACTTGTAGGCGTCGACAATTCGCCCGCCATGCTGGAATACGCGAGGATACATCACAGCCACGAGAAGATTCGTTACGAGAATCTGGACATCGTTGAAGGTGACGTGGACAGATTTGTGACAGAGCACGGTCTCTTCGCACGTTTGTTTTATTTCAACTCAATGCACTAGATCAAGGACAAAGCTCGAGCTTTCAGAAACATGGAGAAGTTGATGACACCGGGAGCAGAGTGCTTTATCGTATTCGAGAACTCTATCACAATATTCGAGGTCTTTATGGTTCTGGCAGGTTCACTACGATGGAAAAAGTATGCAGAGGTAATATTTCAACAAGTATCAATAAAAAAAAATCAGAGTGAGCAGTGTTTCTGCTTGTTATTGTCACTTTTGTTACATTATATTGATTCTTACGTATCGGTGGTCGCGCAAGTGTTTGTTGTATGTAATACTTATATTTAAGGCTGAATTAGTAGACGTTGCTATGTTTAAAGCCAATGCTTCCTATGATATGAATAGAAAAGCAGAAAAACAGCAAACTAAACAACGAGATTAAACTATCAAAGAGCCACAATTTCTGGGCAATTACATTTCGCGTTCGTCGTAGATGTCTGTATATTTTTCAAAAATCTATCAATTTGCAGTTAAAACTTGTTTCATCTATTAGCCCATCAACATATCAGCAATGTTATGCATTATATATTGTGTGAAGTATCTCTTCGTACAAACAAATATGCGCTTTTATTTGAAATTTATGCAAACAGGTCCTGCTAGAGAGGGTTCCTAGCACAGCTTGCTGCACGGACATCACTTCGTTGAGGGCGCAGTTGTGGCCTGTCTTAAACGAGACGAACCTAAAACCTCTCGCATGCGAAGTTCTGCGATTGCCAGTGGTCGAAACACCAAACTTAGACGACGCAACAGGTAAAGCAATAGCTTTAAAGCTTCTTTCTATTATAACAACACTGCTTGCTTGAGTGGGTATAGGTGGCTCGAACGTGGAATACGTTCGCTTTCGCGTGTGGCTATTAAATAACTTTGCCGGGGGCATAAGTCGGCAGTCCATTATGGTATAATATGTCGGCAGTCCATTATGTTATAAGCGGTATGCGTTAATGATTTGCCTCAAAACATTCAGCTCTCAACAACTCTGGTTTCCCGATGGGATCAGTAAACGAGCGAAAAGAGAAGACACTCGGAGGATGCTTAAGCTTCATCTTTGGGATGAGTTTAGTCGTTTAATTGGCAAAATTTTGAATTTTTGATCACGGAAACAATTACGATTTTTTGCACATGATCCACGACACTGTAACCGACAGTGTCACGCACACCAAAATATTCTCAACACGAGCTTTCGAACGTTAGTATAGAAATATGATGAGTGTTGGCGAAAGTGTCATTATATGCGCCGACACCAATCTTAACCCTCCTCATTTTTAGAGTAGATTACGTGCACATCAGTTGTTGAAGAATAACGCAGAGGCAGAGGGTCTATCAGTCTGGTTACACTCAAAAATCTAGTATATAGAATACGATCACCAAAATAGGTTGCAGTGCATACTGCCGACATTACAAAGTTACATTTGTTTTTTTTTCAATATCCTTGAAAAAAACTGTCGTCCTGAGAGTTCTAACATCGAAAACTGGGTACCTTTCGGAGAGTCCGCTGTCAAGTTATGGACGTAAATGTATTTAGAGATGACTTATTGATCACCATGCTTCTCCTAAATTCTTTCGCAGACCGGATCGTTTCCTACAATCCCATCTACCGACTTATCAAAGACGAAGAGAAGGATGAGCTCATTCAATCGACACGAAACATTCTCGCCGAGAGAGCCCAAGGAATCACCGAAGGCCGGGTGCGGAATTACCGGTTTACTTTCGTTATCCACGCTTTCAAACCAACAGAGGCGAACCTCTCCACTGATCTGCAGACTGAATAAAGCACGCTTGTGCTTTCTCAGCGTATTCAAATACGGTTAGATGCGACGTGTCCTATTGTCGAACTCAATCCGGTGTCGGGACCACCAATACAGCACACCGCTTCCCCTCTCTCCTCTACTGGGTTCCCTTGTCTCTGCCTCGCAATGCCGACGCTGGCGGCATTTGCTAGTGAGTGCTCATTCCCCCCTCTCGTTTACAGCCCCATTGTATCATGGCTGCCATAACCTTTTCGATGAAGGCGGAAATTCTTGAGGGCCGAGTACCTATATTCAGGGGCACGTTATGCAATCCTAGGCAGTCAAAATTTCTGAAGCCCTCCACAGAGGCAGTACTCATAATAATACTGCGGCTTTAGGACGTAACACCAAAAAAATGATAACGAAGATATAACAAGTATGCCTCGCGAAGTAAGGATAACGTAAAGCAAGCTAGCAGGTGGTATCGCTGATTGAAAGCGACATTTAACATCACAGGTTTGTTAACTTACTTAGCTTAGGGGTGAATGCATATTCAAAATGAACGTGCACACTGTACAAGACGCTTCGTTAAATTTGAAGCGTGCTTGCCAATGGGTACAGTGAAGTAAAAACATGTGCACGATCTTCTTTTTTCAGATGAAATAAACTTCTAAAGTTAAATGTTTAGGACATTTTTTCGAATACAAAACAGCTGAGCATTTACTCTCCAGGCTTTTTCCCCGGCCAAACCAGCTGAAATAGAATGCGGTGACTTATTTGGGGGCCTGAAACTGTCCTGAATCGCGGTCCGAAAATTCCAAGAGGTTAACAAAAATTTCCTTTTCATCACTGCTAATTTGCCCTCTTGTTCAATGAACATTATTAGATCTTTACTGAATGCACAGTTACGCTTTCTACAGGATTACATAATTTAAACTTTTATTTGGGATCGCTTTTTTTTTCATAGTGTGCCGCACACATTGCTTAGCCACCGAAGACCGATTTTTCTGTCCCCTTATAATGTACAAAGGAGTGGACGTGCACCCCAACATGTTGTAACAAGCAGCCTTGCTCCGAAGACAGAGTGGTGTCCTTTCGAGGGCTTCGTCATTAGCACTGTCATCCTGTATTTGCACTAAGCAGAGAGATTGGCGCCATCAATATCTTGCTGCGTCGCACCAGGCCTGCCACGTAATTAGGGTCCGACGTGCACAGCTGTCACCCGGAAAATATTGATCGCCGAGTTCATCAGCCCTTGGTGACATTTTTTGCAGTCTACAGTTGGTCGGGACAATTGGCAGCAAATCGATTAGCAATCATCTACTTGGGAAGGGAAGAATTACACTAATGATGGAAAAATTGTGCTTCACATTATTAAGAACAGGAATGAAAGAACAAAAACATTGTTCAATTGGGCACAGTGAACGCACTTGTAATGAAAGCTCACAATTTTCAGGGAATAATTAAATCATCAGCCTCTGCTTAGACTTATACGAAAAAAAAGAACATCAATGTCCCCCCAATCGTTGCAGGAATAAAAGAAAGCAACATTAAGCAAATCACGTGCTTCAATTGTACCGATGTTTCCGCGGTAAATTGGCTACCACTGTATAATAATAGTTTAAGCATCGTTGAGGCGACTACGGAAGTTTTTAAGGCTTTGCTGCATTAGACCGCAGTTTGTTCAAAAACAACTTGCTGAAGCTTCGAAAGAGTGATAGTTCTTGCAGTTAGCTGATCGTCGGTATAGGCGCTGTTTTACTGTACTGCTAGATTTGAACCCCAAGCGCTCAAGGGAGGAGGAGGAGGAAGAAGAGGAAGGAAAGAAATGAGAGGCAGGGAGGTCAACCAGACGCACGTCTGGTTTGCTACCCTGCACTGGGGGAAGGGGTGAGGGGATTAAAGGAGAAAAGAGAGAGAAGTGAAGGGCAGCGTATGTGTCGATGTTACCTTGTCCATTGCACGCTTATAAGCGGTCGCGTAGTCCGGTCGTCGTTAGAAAACTTAGCAATGCCCACGTCGCTTTAGTGGCCAGCGACGCTAAGAGTCATGAGCCAAGGATCTTCGCTTCGGAAAAAGGTCTACTGTCTAGTGTCTCTAATGTTTCGCGTAGGAAGTTGCGTTCGCTCGCAAAACAATCACATGAACACAGTAGATGTTCTATTGTCTCGTCAGTGTCACACGATTCACATCAGGAGCTATCCGCCATTCCTATGCGAAAGGAGTACGCCTTTGTAAAAGCTACTCCTAACCGCAGGTGGCACAGTAAAGTTGCATCCTGGCGGGAGAGGTCCGATAGAACTTTAAGCTTTCTCGATGGGTCCAATTTGTGTAGGCGGTGGTTCCTGACACTGGGGTCACTCTGCCAAGTTTCCGACATGGTGTTAGCGAACGAGTGAAGGCCCCTTGCAGCGTCGGTTCTCGACAATGGAATTGGGGTTGTCTGGGCGTCCGCGTGGGTGGATCGGGAGCATTAGCAGCAAGGTCATTACCGACAATACCACAATGTCCCGGTAACCACTGGAACACCATGTCATGTCCTTTCGATAAAACTTCGTGAATCACTTCTCTTATTTCATTCACTAGTTGTTGATGCTCCCTTTGTCGTAAAGCTGATTGCAAGCTCTGAAGGGATGCCTTGGAGTCGCAGAACACAGCCCATTTTTGAGGTCGGGCTTCCGCGATATAAAGTAGAGCAGCACGTAAGGCGGCAAGCTCCGCTGCTGTGGATGTTGTCCTATGCGACAGTTTGAACTTTATAGTGACCTGGTACGTAGGGATGACAACAGCACCTGTGGAGCTGTCAGCCGAGACCAATCCATCGGTGTAAATGTGGGTCCTCTGGCCGTATTTTTCGTTGAGTAGCGACAATGTCACCTGTCGTAGGACCACTGTTGAAAGACGGCTCTTGTTTGTTATTCCCGGAATAGTAAGGCACACCTGTGGTTGTTGTAGGGACCACGGAGGTGACGCTGGTCTTGTTGCTGGAGTGAAGACAGAAGGAAGGCATTCTCTATGGGCAGAAATAATCTTTGAAAACATCGCTTGAGGTCTTTTAAGTGGCAACACTGCAACATGGTGACCAGGAACTCGGCAGAGGTGTCTTATGTGGGCTCCTAAATTGTCAGTTGTGATGTATGTTTGAATTGGATGCTCTCTTGCGATCATAATTGCCCCGTAGGTTGAGGTGCATCGCGGCCATCCTAAGCACACGCCTAGTGCTTGTCCTTGCAGACTTTCGAGGGTGCGGATGTTCGTCTTGCACGTACTTGCCAGTAACGGCAAGCTGTAGTGCAAAAATCCCAGAAACAGTACCCTGTATAGCTGCATCATTGACATTATCGATGTGCCCCAAGATTTTCCACAGAGGAACAGCATTATATGGACAATGGAAGTTAGCCTTCTTTTCAGGTGATTGCAGTGGGCACTCCACAAAAGGTCCCCGTCAATAATCACACCCAGGAAGCGATGGTTCTTCTGGTATGGAATATTTTCTCCGTTGATGGTAACGGGGTGTTGTGTGATGGCTCTGCGAGTTAACGCAACCAATGCACATTTCTTCGTTGAGACGGAAAGACCTTGCTTGTGAAGATATGAGCATGTAAGGGTGGCCACCTGCTGGACTCTTGCACCTACTTGTAGACGAGTTACAGCCCAAGTCCATAGACAAATATCGTCAGCATACATGGATATTAGGATAGTACTTGGCAAAACTTCACGAAGTCCTACCATCACGAGGTTCAATAAAGTGGGACTTAATACGGCGCCCTGAGGGACGCCACGGGACGTATAGCAATTGGTGGTAGGTCCATCTGAGGTTTGTACAAAAAAGGACCTTCTCGTCAAATAATCCTGGATCCATTAGAACATCCGACCACCGATTCCGACAGCTTCCAACTAGTCTAGGATGGCTTTATGTGTTACGTTATCATAAGCCCCCTTGACGTCGAGGTGCCAGTGCTAGTGGTATGCACTTGAGGCTCTTCTGTTGCTGAATGAATGTTGTGAGATCAATCACGTTGTCAAGAGATGACTTACCTCGCCGAAAACCCGTCATGCAGTTTGGGTATACATTGTAGCGCTCGAGGTACCATTCTAGGCGTGTATCATCCTTTCCATGACTTTTCCTACGCAACTTGCGAGGCCAACAGGGCGAAATGATGTCATATCAAATGGTGACTTTCCTGCTTTGAGTAGTGGCACAAGTCGACTTATCTTATAATCCTGGGGAACAATGCCCGCCTGCCATGAGTGGTTGTAATAGCTTAACAACTGTCCCCTTGCCTCCTTTTGAAGGTTGGCTAGAGCAGCGTAGGTGATGCCATAGGGTCCTGGTGAAGATGATCGTCGGGAAGCCGCCAAAGATCCGTCAAATTCTTCTATAGCGAAAAGATTGTCCATTTCAGAGATGCGGGGTTCAGGCATAACACTCCTAATGGTGCTAGCGGACAAGGCGGACACACCAGCGATTCGGTACAAAACTCATTTGCCACTTCAAGTTGGGGGGGTGGGGGCTAAATGTAGGGCTAAAGCCATGAAAGGATGTCTTTGTTGGGGAGTCGAGCGTAGGCCACGAATAGGGCTCCAGATGCGTTACAACGGCTTTCGAGGATCCAATGATTCGCAGAATGATTTCCAGCATTCCTGTTCAAGTTTGTCTAAACGTCGTTGGGCTTTTTTCTGTATGCGTCGTGCCAGCCTCCAGTCGCATATTGGTTTAGTCCGCCTGTATCTCCTTTCCGTCCTTCAGCGAAGCGCGCGCAGTTTTTCCAGTTGAACGTCGAAATCTCAACGCTTGCTGGTGAACGGGAGGAGACAGGAAGCTTCCCTCATTGCCTCTTTGATGACATCCTCCAAGTACTGGTCAGGTTCTTCACGGCATGTATTTTCCATGAGTCGCTGAAATTCAGACCAATGAATTCTTTGTATTGTGGTCTTAGGAGAGGAGTTAGTAAGACCCCTTATTCGCATATAAGTTGGAATGTGGTCACTCCCATGCATTTCGATGTCTGAAAACCAGTGCACTTGCAACCGAAAGTTTCTGGATACCAGAGTCAAATCGAGGCAACTGCTGTACGTAAGGCCCCGCAGGTATGTACGACTGCCATCATTTAAGAAACATAGGTCATGCTTGGAGGCGAATGACACGAAGGTTTCTCCCTTTAGCGTTGATCGTCGAACTACCATAGATTAAGTGACGTGCGTTGAAGTCTCCAGCTATAACCCACGGGCCCGTAGTTGTTGTCAGTATGTCTCGTAGTCGGTCTTGTTCAAATCGTCCGGATGGTGATATGTAGACACCAATGAGTGTGAATGACACCTTTTCCTTTATAACACGTAGGCAGACATATTCATTGTCATCATGCGGTTGAACTGCGTGATGCACATATGTGAAATCTGTGCGAATGTTAACAACCACCTTGCTGCGTTCCTCGCACGTTGAAGAAACGAAAGATTCATACCCTGATACTCTAGGAGGTTGTTGCACGTTTGGTTCACATATAACTATTATAGGAAAACGATTCAGGAATATATACTGACGGAATGAAGAGATGCGGGATCTCAGGCATCTCGCGTTCCACTGCATTATCGACGCTTGTCGGACCTCGTTGCGGAAGGAGAAAATTGGTCGAGCCATGGTTGCTACTGGAGACTTGCAAATTCTGGACTTAGAGCATTCAGTACTTGTAGTGCACTCTGAGCGAGTGGAGACTTCAGGCTGCTGCACAGCTTTCGCATGGCATCCAGCAGTGTTCGAAACATTCTAATGACTTCTGTCATCCTCAGGGAGCTTGTCAGCGGCTGGATGGAGTGATGTAATGGTCGATGTGCGCTTGGAATTTGCAGGAGGCTGTGATTTCGGCAATGAAGGCCAAACTGATTCATCTGCAACAGTGCTGCTCGTTGGTTTGTTGACCGCGCTTGCCGCCTTCGGTCTGGGAGGCAAGGGCGGTGGAAGAGAAGGGTGGTGGAGTGGCGCTTTCGATGCAGCGTCTGCGGCATTCTTTGATGAACTGCGGCGACGATGACTCCTCTTTCGGACGCTCCTGGCAGCCTCTCGATGCGACGAATTGTCTCTGACCATTTGTTTTTATACCGCTATTTTTCTTTGGATTTTGGGGCATTCTTTTGACGAAGCTGCATTGGACTTATGACAATTCGAGCATTTGCGGGCAGTTGCTTCGCAGTCATCCGCAGATTGGGCTTCCGCGCAACGAGGACACACCGTCTTATTTTCGCATACGCTTCTTACGTGGCCCAACTTCGTGCACTTATAACACTGTAAGGGCTTCGGTACGAAAGGTTGCACAGAATGCCGAAAATAGCCCATCTTTACTTGTGAAGAGAGTTGCCCTTGAACATGATCTTCAAGCAGCGTGAGTTTTCCAAACGGACAACTTTTACGATGACGCTGGCTTCATGGGCCGGTTTGGCCAGAACATCGAAGTCGGAGCTGGCAATGGCAGTATGCACATCATAGATGACTCCAGTGACGACGTTAGAGCTCACAGGAATGTAGGAGCGAACTTTCATTCCCCCCAACTCGTTGACGTTGCGCAGTATATTAAGTGCCGCATCATGTAAAAGCATCGATGGCCAATACGTTCTTACGTGTGTTCACTCTGATGTCTATGATCTCGTTTGGCACGACTCCTTCCAGCATCACCGAAACAGATTGCCTGTTGGGGCGCTTCTAGTTACCGTCCGGTACCTCAGGGGCAAAAAGGATAGTGTTTGCCACGGGTCTCCTTGGCACACTGTCGTTCAACGTACTCGAAGACGAAGATGGTCTGACGTTCCGCCTCTTCGCTTTACGGCTCAGCACCAGCTTAAAATCGTCATCGTCAGAGGGCTATTCACTGCTCATTGAGTAAACAAGAGTGCTCTCGCTGTCGTAGTCGCTGTAGAGTCCCGCACGCTTCCTGGATGCGGCCACCGCCGACGCCGCCGTAACTGGCGGACGTCCGTGGGGGTCCACGTCCATCACCGACAAACACGGATGTGATATTAGCGAAGTTCACTTATAGTTAGGTGAAAAAAGAGAGCACCTACTGAAACAGAAGAAAGAAAAGTGGATGAAAAAATAACCAGCCGTGAGCAGGAATCGAACTTACGACCTTCGAATAACGCGTTCGATGCTCGAACGCGTTATTCGAAGGTCGCGGACCGCCGCGGACCGCTGCGGCGGGAGCGAACTGCCCTTTTTTTCGCTGCGAGTGAATTCGCAGCCTGAAAATAGCCACTTTTTGTGTCATGTGAAACGGCCTTCAGGCTGCTAATCAGAAGATCGCGAGGGCCACGGGAATCTCATTTCGATGGAGGCGAAATGGTAGAGGCCGTGCACTGGACAATGTCAGAGCACGCTAAAAAACAACAGACGGTCGAAATTTCCAGAGCCCTCCACTACGGAGCCTCTGATATCTTCGTTTGGGAACGCAAAATGCCACACATTACTACTACTACAAATAATAATAATAATAATAATAATAATAATAATAATAATAATAATAATAATAATAATAATAATAATAATAATAATAATAATAATAATAATAATAATAATAATAATAATAATAATAATAATAATAATAATAATAATAATAATAATAATAATAATAATAATAATAATAATAATAATAATAAATATTATTATTAATATTATTATTATTTTTGATGTTATTAGTAATGTTTATGCGTTCAGCAGGAACTGCCATTTCTTTATCTGCTCACTCGAACATTTAAGTTTCTTTGACATGCCAGGTAGAAGTGCTGACATGTCATAGCTATTGACATAGACGCACGGGGAGCGAGCACCGATAAAACGCGAAGCAGTACACCGTCTCGTCTCAAATAAGTCCGTGTTTCGGTACTGATCTTGACGTCTTATCTTGATTTCGTTGCTTCATACTTGTTTTTTGGAGTATATCTCTAAGCCAGGGTAAAAATCACTGCTAAAGGATAGCTTGTTATGAGGGGCCCTTTGACGTCATATTTTAAGTATATACGCAAGTTCTGCGTATCTCGGCGCCACGCCACGGAATGCTGTTTTATGACCTGCAGTCAAACCCACGCGGGTCAGATCCCCTGATCGAAAACGTAAACAACGCCGAACAAAAAGCCAGCCGGCCGTGCGAGAAACAGACAGCAAAGACACAGTGAAACCTGGAGAAGCGGTCTTTTTAGAGCGGTTTGCTAATTCTCATTGGGCAACTACTACAGGTAGGTACACCTTATGGCACCAACTGAACCAGAATTAACCATAATTTTTGTGAAGTACAAAGAAGTGCCAACTTTGCAGCATTGGTCATTCTACGAAAAATCACGGCATCCGCAACTCCTCTGTGCGGCGTTTTGAGTACTTTGTGCCGTGGCTGTTGACAACGAAAAGTTCTGGCTAAACAACTTTAATGGGACGGAAGCATTCATCGACGCACTCATAGTGCAATTCATTCATTCATTCATTCATTCATTCATTCATTCATTCATTCATTCATTCATTCATTCATTCATTCATTCATTCATTTTATTACCTCAAAGGTCCCAGTTGTAATACTACATAAGGGAGTGGGTGATAGAAAGGCTATTAATATGAAGGTAGTTATGATGGGATAGTTTCAATGAGCGGCTTGAATGCTTGGATGTCGATGATGGTCGTGACCTCGGTGGACAGGGCATTCCAGTCTCGGGGTGTGCGTAGGAATAACGATTGGTGAAAGGTAGCGGTATGGGCTCGCACTGAATAGACGGCGTTACACTGAGTGTGACGAAAAATGCCATGAGCTCTTCCGATGTATAGGTTATCTGAAGGCAAAGAATGGAAGAATTTATGATAAATGTTTACACGTACGGTTTGAAAGCGTTTAGCCAGGTCGGATTAGTTAATGTTTGCTTTTAGTGCCAAGATTTTTGAGGCTATGGATAAATAGTATGAATCGGGCCGCACGGTTCTGGACAGACTGGAGGACGTTAATGAGGTTATTGTGGTGAGGATGGGAAATAACATGCGCATACTCTAGCTTTGATCGGACAAAGGTTTCGAAGCCAACTTTTTTAATAGAAGGGGGAGCGAGTGAAAGGTTACAGCGTAAGTACCCCAGATTACGATTACCAGAGTTAATGATGTGGTGAATATGACATGTCCAAGTTAGTTCACGTGATATAGTGACACCAAGATATTTAAACGAATCAACTGTAGAAATCTGGTCGTTATTTATACTGTATTTATAAACAACGTGATTATGACGACGGTAGATAGATATTAAGAGTTTTAGAAGCATTCAATGACATGAGCCAAGATTTAAATCAGTTCTGTATGCGGTGAGATCACATTGTAATATGGAGCAATCATATGGGTTGGTAATTGCGCGGCAAACAACCCAATCATCAGCGAAAAGACGGATGAGAGAAGAAATGTTTGAAGGGAGGTCATTAATGTATATGAAGAAGAAGAGGGGACCAAGAACGCTACCTTGCAGTACACCTGAAAGAACGGGTGTTAGCGATGAAGAGCATGAGTTGGCATGAACGGATTACCCGATTCCTTGCCCACAGTGACGCCTTTATAGGGTCTTTTTTTTGGAGGCATTTATTTTATCGGAGTTTTATGTTCCAAAACCACGATAGGAATATGAGAGACGCATTAGTGGAGGGCTTCGTAAATATCAACTATCTGGTGTTTTTTTTTTCGTGCAATGACAAGGCACAGCACACGCGCCTCTATCGTTTCACCTCCATAAAAATGCGACCACCGCGGCTGAGATCGAACCGGTGGCCTTCGCGTCAGCACTCGGGCATCTTAGCCACAGATACGCCATGGTGGACGATTCCGAAGGCATTTCAAGCACCGGCATGACTTTGTGGTAGAATACTCGATGACTGTGCAAAGGGCCCGGGTTCAGAGCCCGGCGGAATTTGAACGCTTTTCGAAAGCTTAGAAAGCTTTTTGTGCCTTTCTTTTATTTTAATCGATAGCGGTTACGGAGGCTTATGGCTGTAGTGTTAGCGGACAAGTACACGGCGTGATCGGCTGTTGTTATTATCTGATTACAGCTTGGACCGAAGAAAAATGGCCATATGAAATCAGCCATGTTTCATTCTGCCCTTCCTCTTTAAAACAATGAGTTGCCATTCAATGGGGTTACAGGAAACGCAGATAAATGGAAATGAAAAAAAAAAGTCTAAGCCTGTACAAAAGGCACTGCACCGTCACAACGACAGCTGGAAGAGCAGAATTTCAAGAACCCTTGTTAACTCTCTTTATTTGTTTGTTTGTTTGTTTATTAATATGTTGACCCTGCAAGGGTCGTTAGAGAAATGAATGAACAATACAATTCAATAATAAACATTCACGTGAACATGATGATGGGCGCTGCTCACTACAGAGACAGGATAAAAGCAGAAAATAAGACAAATAAATCAGAATCAGATCGGATACTAGAATATTTTTCTTCATTTTTCTAATTTCAAGTGATGGCGGTTACGAACACGAACGGTGGCGGCGGAAAACTACGGCACCGAAAATGGCCCTTGTAATCTCGTAACAACTGTAGCTGTTAAAACAACAAAAAAGAACAACAACCTAATGTTCACCCGAAACTCTGCATGAATGTGAAGTGGAATGGTCTACCAGATGATATTAGCTTACCGAACGCGTAGTAAGTTGCGTTCGGCGAAGCCACAATGCTAGTGTTCTGAAGCTAAAAGGGCCTGAATGTTTCGCCATTGTAAAAACGACTGTGTTTGTATGTAAGTGCGTACATGCGGTGACGCAGACACTGCATCAAAAAAGACTCTTCTTTCGTTATCTTTGGCACTAAACATTCGTTAGCTGTAGCAGGATGTCGTTATGCATTGTAGCATTCCGCACCTAGGGACCGACCAGTAGTATACCACTGCGCGTTTGTCTAGATACGTCGTTCCCGTATCACCATGGACTGATATTTCGTGAACTGATGTATTTGGAATACATGAAACTGGATATTGCCAGAGTGGTTGTAGCAGCTTTTATGAAAAAAAAAAACACCTGAATGTTTCATGTCTATACACTGTGTGCTGATATATGTGACATCAGGCGTATATGTTTGAAGAGAAAATAGTAATCAAAGTAACGTGCCACAGCTTGATTGACACGATATACTGTTCTGTTGACTATGAGTGTGTCGAAACTTCTTGTGACACGTGCAGCAGCTGTAAAGAGGGGTAATAACCAAAGAGATCAATAGGAACTGAAATGGAATTATCAATACCAGTTTTAAGAAATGTACAGATGGCAGTGAAATAAATACGGCTGATGGACACTTTTCTGGCGTCGCAACCAATAATGCAGCAGTCACGCAATCTGCTAACCCTGAAGAAGACCGGTGTTGCGTATTTTAAGGGTGGTATTGACGACGTATTATTCTAGCAGATAAAGGAACGTATAGTACGCCATCGACTAGACTAATAATCGCAGAAGAAGGTCGTGCAAGCGCTACTGGGCTTCTTGCGAACTACTGGCCTGTGGGAACGACTTTCAGTGAAAGTGAATCTATTTTGTGTGTGCGTATGTGTCTTCGTTTTTTCTTGTTTACTTTTATCTCTCTTTCTCTCTTTCAAACCCCTATTACCCGATTCGAGGGCAGGGTAGCATACCCAATATTACCATCTGGTTATTGTTATTCTAAACAGCAAAGCAAGCGAAAGACATGATTGTTTCCAAGATAGAGAGAGAAAAATAGAAGAAAAGCCGTGAGGTTAACCATAAACAGTGTAGTGTTCTCACATGAAATCTGCAATAGTTACCTTTATTAGTGTGGTGCCCCTCCTGGTTTTGTCCTAGCAAACAATGCAAATACTGAAATAGAATTGGTACGCGCATTTCATAATGATTCAAATGGTAATCATTATTTTTTGTAATATTTTTCTAGCACACTGGTAGGATAGGTTTATTGTCATGGACACACTCGAATTTTCGAGAAGTCCTACACGCCACCCTTGGTACGAAGCGGAGTCACCAGCCGTGTACGATGCCACCATGAAATTGCGATGGGAATCAAATGCGCAGTTGCTCGACACCTTCAAGAACGCGTTCGCCCCGACGATAACCAGTGAAGGCAACGCAAGCGACGCCAACCTGCCAGCTCCACGGTTCATTGACATTGGATGCGGCACAGGAAATTTCACCCTCAACTATCTTCTGAAACGCTGCTCGTCTCAGTGTCGGGAACTTGTGGGCGTCGACAATTCACCCGCAATGCTCGAATACGCTAGGACCCATCACAGCCACGAGAAAATTCGTCATCTGCATCTAGACATCGTCGAAGGTGACGTGGACAAGTTTGTGACAGAGCACGGCCGCTTCGCGCGTGCGTTTTGTTTCAACCTAATGCACGTTGTCAAGGACAACGCTCGAGCCATGAAAAACATGGAGAAGCTGATGGCTCCGGGAGCTGAGTGCTTTGTCTTATTCGAGAGCTGTGTCCCAATGGTGGAGGTCTTTATGGCTCTGGCAGAATCACCACAGTGGAAAAAGTACGCAGAGGTAGTAGATTTCATTTACTGTCAATTCTTTAATAATATCTGGTATTTTACGTCCCAAAACCACGATATAATTGGAAGACACGCCCCAGTGAAAATCTTGGGAAATTTTGACGATGGTATTTTCAATAACCACGGTATTTTCAATTCGGTTAGGTTAGGTTAGGTTCATTGTTGTGTGCGTGAAAACCCAGATGTTCGTTCTATATTCAACCCATTTGAGGCTGAGCGAGTAGACGGTGAAATGTTTGCACTCAGCGTTTACTATGCCTACGCATACAGAAAAAAAGACAACATATTTACGTATCAGCCAAATTTATCAGGAAACTAAAACACTTAGCATTTACACTTAGTTTCGGGGCTGTATGTCTGTTGGCATTTCGCACTCTCATCAACTAGCTTTTTTTGAACTTGTTTTATATATATGTCTTTTAGCATTTCAATAATATAATGAAATGAATGATATATGGTGCCTCAGGTCTCTTCATGGTACTAAAGCTGCGTTGTTTTTGAACCTTTTGCAAACAGGTTCTGCTAGCGGAAGTACCTCGTACTGCCCACCGCACAGACATTGCCTTGTTGAGGTTATATTTGCTTGATGTCCTCAACGAGACGAACCTAATACCCCTCGCCTGTGAGGTACTGCGCTTGCCATTGGTGAAAATACCAAACTTAGACGACGCAACTGGTATAGTGGTGCCTTTGCTACTTCTTTCTATAACAACATTGTTTGCTCGTGTAGTGCGTAAAATTTTGAGGAAACAATTCATCGCAATTTTCATAAGGCGGTTTATATAAGTACCTTGCCTGTGGCCTACGTTTACTTTCGTTTTCGCGTGCCTCTAATAAACAACAAAGTACGCCTATGGCATACGTCGGCAGTCCAATATGATATAATATTTATCCATTATTTTTTACTGTCAACAATATCGCATATGAATGTAATGTGTCATCTTTTTATCTCAAAACCTTAAGCTCTTTGTTCTCCTGCCTGCTCTATGGAGTCTGTAAACGATAAAAAATATATCAGTGTGATGACAGTGACTTCAACGCCCACCTTAACCTTACTGCGCTGCAGTATTACATAACGCGTTCAGCAGTTGCAGAAAAACAACACAGAGCGTTCATTACCTAGATAGGTGAAAAAAAAAAACTCTGTGAATTGTATTTTACCATAAAAATGGCTGACGTGGTTGCTTGGGCTAGTTGGTACGACGTGATTCACATAAAAAACAGCGCCAATAACGAGGGACAAGAATCTTATGTGAATCATAGAAATGGGTTTTAGTGCATACTGCAGACATTACAATGTCACAAGGAGGCGCTGATGCCTTTTTAAATAATGTGAGATTCTGTGAGTTCCAACATCGACAGCTGGAGACCTTTTGGAGAGTAATTGGTCATGCAATAGACCTTAATATATTCACAGATGATGAATTGTTTATTGTGCTTGTTCTAAATTATTTTGCAGATCGGATGGTTTCCTTGAATCCCATATATCCACTGATAAATGACGAAGAGAAGTATGAGCTTATTCACTCGACACGTAAAATACTCGTCGAGAGAGCTCAAGGAATCGCTGATGGCCGAGTGCTGAATCACCGGCTGACTTTCGTTATCCACGCTTTCAAACCACCAACAAACACGAACGTATCCACTCAGACCAAATAAAGTGCTCTGCTTGGACGGTTGAGTTTTTTGTTATTATTCCATGTTATGCTCTTTATTGGGAACTTATATCGCCAAATATCGAAAATACTATGTTATTGAAATGAACGGAATAATTACTATGAAATGTAAAGAAGAATCGGAAATGTAATATTAATAACAAATATTGGGGTTTAACGTCCCAAAATCTCGATATGATTGTGAGAGACGCCGTAGTGGAGGGCTGCGTGAATTTTGGGGATCTTGGGGTCTTTTACGTGCACCTAAGTGTTAGCTCACGGGCTTCAAGCATTTTCGCCTTCATTGAAAATGCCGTAGCCGCGGCTGGGATTTGATGCCCTGACCTATGGGTCAGCAGCCGAGTGAGTGCCTTAGCCACTAGACCACCATGACGGGGGAATTAGCTATTCAAGGGCTCGTCCTTCTCTCTTTGAAGCAATGGTAATGATGCTAATACATCAATGACGCTAAAATAAACAGATTCATCTGAAACGTACAGTCTGTCGCCTTCGTGAACGCCACGATCACGTGACATCGTTACTGGATAGGCGAAACCGGAAACACACGCAGCGAGGAAGAGATCGTGATTACTACATTTGCTAGTGGAAACCTCTACGCGGGAATTATTTGCATAGTAACCTTCTAAGTATGTGTATAACTTGCGACCTTATGGCTACTGTATGGTACTAACCTAGGCAGTACGGAGATTTTGCTCAATCTATTGGTGGTGAGGACATACCGTTGCGCCATCTGCCAGAATCCTTTTGTGACGTTTAAAACGACATCACGCGATACGGATTGTTAGAAGTGTTCGACAACTGCAGTGATCGAGGCTACTGAGCCGTGGCTGTTCTCACTTTGCAAGCGTTGCTTGTGTTTGCATTCGCTGCTAAGAAACGAGAGGGTTTGCCAACAAAACGTTTCAGCGAGTCAACGTGGGGTCAACGGCATGTCGTGCCCTTTCTATGGAGCTCGTGCGCATGGCGCCATGGACGCGGCCGAGAGGTGACGTTTCGATGTGCGTAGACTGCCGCGCACGATCCACCGCGAGACCTCGCTGGAATTTTTAAACTGATATCACGTGGCCGAAGGTGAATGATGTTTTCACATTAGCTATTAAGGTGGTGGTCCTACTCCGAACGGAACCACTCCGCCTTTTACGCATTGTTTGCGGATGCACTGGGCTCGCAGCGCTACACAAAGAAAAATGAATTGGGCTACTTAAAAGCTTATCATCCCCTCTTTTCCATAACATTTTATTTTAATGCCTGGTCTGAAGCGTTACCTAGTAGCAAAGAAAATAGTGTGAGCAACAAAAGCATTTTCACTGTACAAGCCTCTGTTGTACTGCGAGAACGACGAAACTATTGAACGTAACAAAGCGGAATTCACTGTGCCTTTAGACGAAATGCCGTAATAATTACAATTACCGTATGTTGTCATCAGTGACTCTGCTGGTCCCTGGCATCAACCGATTCGCCTACCAGCAGCGCAGCACATCACGGCTTGTAACACGAGGACATCCGTTCAAATATGCGACCAGCTGAAGAAAGCCTGCTGTTCTCGCGTGAATAAACATCGCAAATTCCTATGCGTACACTCCCGGAAAGTCCCATGTCGTCCCAGTTTCCTGTCACCGAATATTTTTGCCCCAAGGCAGTACCCGAAAGCTTTTTTGTGAAAGTAATTTCCGCACATGCGATAATGAAGGCGGGGTTGATTTCCTATTTTCGACTTTATCGAACATGCATCTCGCTGCTTCTCGGTTTTAGGGTATGCGTGGCAACCCACACCAGGGCGAGCAATAGAGACCGCATAATGTGTTCCATTAACCATGCGAGGACCGAACAGAACAGTTGCAGCGATTCCACGCTTCGGCAATAGTTCGTTCCAGCCAGTGCAAATTAAGGTGATGATTTCTTGTGCCCACCAACACGCGAAGTACACCGTAACATTTACAGAATGTTATACCGCCGATTCGGGACAGAAAATATGCACGGACGTTCAAGACGAAATGTCGCTGCTGAGTGGGCTGCACATCTCAAGATGAACGCTGAGTTGTTTCGCCAGTTTCAGTTTTATCAGTCAAGTACATCACTGCCGCGACGTTTTGAAAAGGCTCATTCACATTAAGTCCAGCTTGAGTGCGTCCGGCACTGCGGTATAGAGTTGCAAACAAACCTGTTAGCTAGAAAATGAACTGCCTCGGCGTGGAAAGCAAGTGCGCCGCACTAAGGACGGCATGCAGAAAAGCGAGGATGTGCATAGGAAACTTCTTCTCTGAAGACGTACCAATCGGACATTGAGGCACGCCCCAGGGGTCTGTGATTTCTCTGGTGCTGTTCCATCTCTGCATGATCGGACCGTCGGTAAGAATGGCTAGCGTGAACGGCATCAAATATACCATCTACGCCGACGACATCACAATCTGGTGCGTTGGTTTCAACGAAGGCCGGGTGCAAGATGCCCTTCAAGATGCAGTCGCCGAGGTGGAATCTTACCTGCGCTAAAAGGGACTCAGATGTTCACCCGCCAAGTCGGAATTCATGCTCTACAGAAAATAACAGGGTGGCCGACCTAAGCGATGGAAACCCGTCGAAGAAAGTGGTATACACATTTACACGAGTGACGGGGAGGAAATCCCGAGGATAGACACTATCCGGATCCTCGGCATGTTTATTGAAGCGAAGAATGGAAACGGCACCGCTCTGCGGAAGATTTTCGCCGAGACTGACAACGCTTTTCGACTCATCAAAAGATCTCCGGGAGACATAGAGGCAGTAAGGAAAACAATTTGTTAAGGCTCATCAATGAGTTTGTGCTCTGGCACTTTTCCATTGCCATGCACAACTGGCTTAGATGGGAGGGAGACAAGCTTGACGTGATTATCAAAAAGATCGTCAAGAAAGCACTGGGGCTTCCCGGACGCACACACACCGAGAACTTCATCGCGCTCGGTGTGCACGACTCTGCTGCCGAAATAACGGAAGCGCAGCAGCGCTCGCAGCTGGCTCGGTTGTCCACTACGATGGCTGGTCGACGCATACTTGGCAAGCTAGGTTTTAACCCTTTGGAGTCGAAACGAATAGCGTGCGTATATCAAAACATATACAGGAAAACGTCATTGTTGCATTAATACCCCGTAAAACTCACCCTGTACAAAATGAGGGACGTCGTCGAGCAAGGGCGACGGCTCTGCTGATACAACAGGGAAAGCATGGTGAAAATTCAAGTTTCGTTGACGCTGCAGCACATCGAGACGGCTAGAAGTTCGCAGCGGTGGTTGTGGACCACACAGGCTCTACTATGAACTGCGCCACGGTACGCACAACTAACTCCCAGGTGGCCGAACAAGTGGCCATCGCACTCGCTTTGCTAAATGGTCGGTGCGAAGAGGTGTACAGCGACTCCAAATCCGCACTCAGAGCCTTTCAAAAGGGCCGCAAATCAACACAGGCCACCAGGGTTTTGAACAGCTCCACCAGCGATACGATTGTCCCTCACACCATATATATGCTCCCCACGCATGTTGGCTCCGCGAACGGCGTTGCACCGAACCCGAACGAGTCGGCCCACACAGCAGCGCGCGCGCTCACTGACCGCTGCTCTCGACCTGGGCGACGGCTCCAGTACCGACGACGTGGGACATAAAGACACACCTACTACACACAACGAGATTACCAAGTATTACTACATGGCGAGGCGGGCATTCCCAATGCCACATTAAAAACTCAATAGAGCACAGGCCGTCTCATTGCGCTTACTTCAAACCTATTCGTACATTCGTACCCGTCGTTAGCATCCCTAAATGCAATTTACCCTCACAAATTCCCCGATGCCGCCTGCGCCACTTGTGGGCAGATCGCAACATTAGCACAAATGCTCCGGGAGTGCGGGTCGCTTGCACCGACTTATGCAAACCCGAATGGTATGCGCTTCTGCACAGCCCAGAACTTCAGGACCGAATCCTGCCCGTCCAGTGTGCCCGCGACAGGGCCGTCAGGCTAGACCTGCCGGTCCCTACGTGGGAGTAGCCGTCTGACGCGTGGCAACCTCAGCGTCTGCACTGGACAATAATAAAGTTCTCACACACTCACGTGATGTCGTAAACTATGTCACAGCGACAGCAGTGCTGGACTTTTCAGTGGTCACCCTCGCTTCCAATACACCAGGTATACCTGCGAAACTGGGCGAATAACTGTGTCAAGTATACAGAATACATATCCAAATATGACCGTCTGTCGTGCTAAATATGCGTCCCGAGCTGACAGATGCTATACAGACGATATTTTTGCAGCCAGTTGTGCTTACCTGTCGTCTTCAGCCAACCACAAGGAACTAGCGACCTTCCACGGCATACTGCTTTGACCGGAATTCAGGTACCACGCTGGAGCCGTGCAACGACGAGCAGCATGAATGGCTTATGACACCGAACGCAACCATTCCTGTCAACGAGAAGCCCGGCCGCGGTGGTATAGTGGCTAAGGTACTCGGCTGCTGACCCGCCGGTCACGCGATCAAATCCCGGCTGCGGCGCCTGCATTTCCGATGGAGGTGGAAATGTTGTAGGCCCGTGTGCTCAGATTTGGGTTCACGTTAAAGAACCCCCAGGTGGTCGAAATTTCTGGAGCCCTCCACTACGTCGTCTTTCATAATCATACGGTGGTTTTGGGACGTTAAACCCCACATATCAATCAATCAATCCTGGCAACGAGAATGTAAGTTTTGCTCGGCTTCATGTTTACACGTGTTCATGTTTTGCAGGGATTATACCTCTGCCAGTTAATTGTACCGACGGACGCATCACGGTTCTTGGGATAAAGCTTGGCAAGCATGGTGAGTTGATGTGCGAGATAAGCGATAAGTGCTACGAAAACCGGACGCCATTGTTGGCACCATCGTACGCCGCCAGCCGCAATGCGAGACTGAACTCAAGCACGAAAAAGAAAGTGAAAGAAAATATATCACATATAAAAGCAATAATGAAGGCGTTGGAATGAAACACGATTCCCACGTGTGAAATATTGAATTGGTATCATTTTAACAGCGAAGTTGTTTAACCGATCGGTAACTTGTGCCCCTTCACGCAAAACTCGACAGGAGGGCATGCACCACAGAAATTGGGCAAGCCCAACTACTGAGTACAGCAGGAAGAGTTCATCATCATCATCATCATCATCATCATCATCATCATCATCATCACCTACCACGGCAGCACACCAGCCACGGTGGTAGAGTAGTTATGTTGCCCGACTGCTGACCCGCAGGTCGCGGGATCGAATCCCAGCGGGGATGGCTGCATTTTCGATGGAGGGGAAAATACGTAAGGCCCATGTACAGGTGCTCGTTAAAGCATCACAGTTGTTCTAAGTTTCCGGAGACCTCAACTACGGGGTCTCTAACAATGTATAACGCTTCTTTTTTGTTGAAGATCAAACCCCAGCAGTTATTATATTAACAAGCAGTTTAGGCTTCGCTTTGCATTTTTTTTGTTCACCCAGTCTTCCCTTCATAAATGCGCTCTTCCGCTGGTAGATAGCTAACTATGTGTGCAGCATAAAATAAAGTTGGCTGAATTTACACTTTGAAGTCTATTCTAGCACGTTTTTTTTATTTGAGAGAACGGTGGCGTACAAAAGGTGTACACAATCAGCGACGTTGCCAAACTTGTAGTGGCACGGTAAGCAAAGGTCACCTAAATGTGAAAATTCAAATTTATACAGTGGAGTTGTAGACTTATGCATTCGATCTTCTCGTTTCGAGCTAAGTTAGATTACAATGTCGCGCACAGTTTGTGGTAGGAGTTATGCTATAAGGTGGCATACTGTTTAAATCATAACCACTTTTTCTAAACGGGCGTAGCCTAATTGTAAGGACCGCATGTGTATAGGTTTGTAAATGGGCTCTGTCAGTGGTATTGCTTTGCCTATTTAACAATGGAGAAAACACTTGTGGCATGCCGATGCAAACCAGATATTCACAAAGCAGCACAACGCCCAACCACGGGACGTCTAAACTTGTTTCTCATTGCATGAGCAGCTACGAAGTGTAGCCTTGTACTTGAGTCAGAAGGCAGACACATAGAAAGCACCAACAATATTAGTTCATGCATCGGAGCCATCTCCATAGCTGTACTGCGTGCCTGTGTGAGCGAAAAAGAGAGTGAGATGGAAAACGTGTGTGTGTGTGTGCGTGGTGCGTGCGTGTGTGTGCGTGTGTGTGTGTGTGCGTGCGTGCGTGCATGCGTGCGTGTGTGTGTGTGTGTGTGTGTGTGTGTGTGTGTGTGTGTGTGTCTCTGTGTGTGTGTATGTGTGTGATGCAGATAGAAGGCTGGGAGGTTAACCGAAGGAGATGCGCAATGGGCTACACTGAGCTGGCAAGAAGCAATTGAATATGAAAGAATGAAGCCGAAGAAGAGTCCTTGAAAGCACCACAATGCCAGTATGACGAAAACACCAGCCCAGAGTTTGCTTTTGCTAAGTTAGGCCCTAAAAACAAAGGGCCATGAAAAACTTGAGGCAAACTGGAGGGCAGTTGGGAAAAGAATTGCGCGGCAAAACATCATTCAACAGATCGCACTGGGTGGCTCAAAGCTGTGTCATTCTGTCAAGTGGTTTAAGACCGATGTAGCCAGAACTGCTTTCTGCACTGAAAACAGAAGGAAATGACGCGCATGATCAAGAGTCCTCGACGTCGCTTAGCTTGTGAGAGCCAGGTGCAGAATTGGTAAATGTGCAGAAAACACGAGAAAGCAGTGAGCTTCCTTTATTGAATAATATGTGGGCTATAACGTCCCAAAATCACCATATGATTATAAGCGACGCCGTAGTGGAGGGCTTCGCGAATTTCGCCCGCCTGGGGTTCGTTAACGTGCGCCCAAATCTGAGCACACGGGCCTGCAGCATTTTCGCTTCCATAGAAAATGCAGCAGCCGCAGCCAGGATTCGATCCCGCGATCTGCGGGTCAGCAGCCGAGTACCTTAGCCACTAGATCGCCGCGGCGGGGCAGAAATGAACTTCAGAATAATAACCTTTGTCAGGGTTGCAAACTAGAAAACGCAGGTAAAAGCAAGAAGCCAAACGCTCAGTTTTCAGTTTTTCTGCTGTTGGAATTTTTCCTGTTTTCTTTTTTTTTGTGATGTATCTGAGCCCCTCTTGCACTGATAAGTCATTGTACTTGGAAAAGTTTCACAATAATGATGCATTCAATGACAAACTATTCCGAGACTACCCTACCTTATCTGAAAAGGCCACAATATCTCGGTTCTGCGAAAACCACTGTGCTCATCGTTTGCAGACGTGGAGAAACTGTGAGCAGCATCGACGTGTGCAAATTTAAGGAAAAGTCCGTTTGCCATGCACAAAGAAATAACAAAAAGAGTGCTCGAGTTTCTTACGTGTGTTTCAAGCGACGGCGAGAAGCATCAGTGGTCGCGATCTTGCAGTATTCTTTTTATAGTAGTAGCGTTGTTCTCCAAAAAGCACTGACTGCGAGATTGAATGTGAAATTGAACTGCGGCTTCGAAAACAGGCGATGCAAAAGGAGGGGAGCTCAGAGTGCAGAAAGTGGGACAAAAGGGAAATTCTTTACTTTCTTCCAACCCTGAATGCGTGCGGGGTCTCGTACCCCTCAATTGCAGATTTGCTGAAACGAGATATCTTGTGCTCGAGAAATGCGGTATTTTTTCCTTGACGCAGTGGAATGAAGAGGAACATTGCAATTATTCGCTTAATGCCGGTACGCTCCAGCCTATTTAAAGCCGGTACAGCAAAAAGGCTTTCCCTTTTGTGTCTTTAAAATTCTACCACGCAGGGGACAAGAGGCATTACGCATCTGAGCCACATGAAGGAGATTTACTTAAGTGTGCTCAGATTGAATTTACAACAAAATGATTGAATGAATAACGAGAGGAAAAACAAGAGCATAGGGAGCATGACACTGTGTTGTCAGTGTGTCCTTATCGGGGGAGAGACTTCGCTGAGGAAATCGAAAAAAAGGGGTTCAGCAGCTTCAAGTTGTAGTGATGGGGATGAAGTGCGCACATATGTATTTTTCTTTGTTTGTTACGCACAACTTTATACGTGCAAGTTTTTCACCAGATTTAGCGTGTAAAATGGTGAATATGTCAATTCAAGCCACCCTTACGAGGCCCACCGAATCGCTACTTTACAGAAATTTGTATCAGTACTCTTTTCATAAACTTAAAGGAGCTGTAATTGTTTCTTCTTGAAAAAGTCAAAGTTTTGCTGGACAGCAGGTTTCAATTTTATTGTACACCTGACGCAGAATCAGCTGGTTGCTTCTGCCGTTTGAAGTGCCCGTCGCACAGCCCTCAGAGACTCCCGATGTGATTTCCCGTCGACTGGGCGTTGACGACACCGTAATCGAATGATCCGCCAGCACCTTCGAAAGCGAAACACAGAGAAAGCCTACGGATCGAAGCTTCACGCAACCGGAATCCGGGCTGGCGTCAGGAGCATTTGCCCTGTTCCTATGTGGATCACGCTGTAGCAAACATGGCTCGAATACCAAAGTCGGAGCCTGAAACCCGAAAATCACTCACTTCCGGTGAGTGATTTTCGCTATTTTCTTCGCTATCGGGGAATTTACCAATTAGGCCTAAAATATCTGTCTATCTTCATCTTTGCAATATTTCATGAATATTAATTTGTACTGAGATTCGCTATATTAGTTATTTCCCACCTATATTTATTGCGATAGATGAAAAACATTTCCCGGCACTTTTCGCCCTTCCCAAGATTTTCTGACAGTGAGTTCGCCCAACAAAGGCATTTTTTTTGTGAACTAAAGCCGAGAAATATAAGTCAAGAGTTGGAAGTCTCATTTAGTGAAAGTTTAGAGTATTTAAGCCTACGTTGTATTTCTGTGGACCGCAGAAGGTGTTTAGTTGTTGATGCCAAGTTGCGATGAAACTGGTGTGTGCGCCAAAATCTTCTGACGTAAGTTTTTTTTCTTTGCGTTAGCCTACCAGAATTCGGCTTCATTTTGTGCAGTTCAGTGCGAATTCCTGCTGTCCTCTTTCTCGTAACAAGGCGCATTTCACCATAACGAAATTAACTAGACAATACAGACACAATCACCTTCCCCCTTCCCTTTTTTGTTTTGGCGGTTAGCTATTGAGAGCCTTCAGAATGTGATTTCAGGACGAATAATTCGAATTTGCTTTGCTGATTTACCTGTCTTTTTTTAACCATCAAAAGTGGTCACGGTGAATAAACTGCCCACCATTATGTTTGAAAGGAGCAGGGTTTCGCTGATTTGTAAAATTCTGCTGAGCAAGAATAATAGTAGTGTTAGTTTGCCAACAGCGTGTCTTCACTTTAAACGTTGTAAACAAGTGTTCAATTTTTCTTTCTAAGAATACTATACTCGACTGGTGTGCTTGAAGTAGTAGATCTGTTCTTTGTAAATAGCTTCAACCAAGTCATTTTTATTTCGTTAATATTCAAGTGTGTGCACGGATGCCTAAATACACAGACTGCGCGATAAAGAGAAGAGAAATTGTTGCTGAATTGCATAGAAAACCACCCGTACGCCAGTGTCCTCACTGTCACGAACGTCCCTCCCGCTATAGAATACCACGCATTGCCTTTCATTGATTAGAAATCGGTGCTTTTATTGGTTTAAAACTTGTTATTTTCATGAGGACAAGCTCGCTTCTTACTTTCTTTGTGAGCATATAATGCTGAGCTACCAGAGTTCA